>NW_006922129.1:1612322-1619906 GCF_000298275.1 Orycteropus afer afer
GTGAGCTCTGTGTGGCCACTGCAGCGAATTATCGAACCCAGGAGAGAGGTGGTGGGTGCTTTGGGAGGAACAGTTGGTGAAAGGGCTGGAGGGAGGCAGCATGTCTGGCCTTGTAGGAATAGGCCTTGGGTTACTGCTGGTAACCCTGTCTTCCTCTCGTGGGATTAGAGGAGGTCAGAAGATGTGGCCTCCATGCCCTTTTTGCAGGTGGTGGCTGAGGGCCCATCCCAGGGGTCTGAGCTCCATCCCCAATGAACCAAACCTACTCATTGGTCACTTACTGGTACACGGTGCACCCCGGGGGTCTGTGCGAGCCCGGAAGTACCCGATGCGGCACTGGCAGACAGGTGAGCTGATGGCGTTGGAGTGGCTGTTGGCTGGGCACGGCTGGCAGGACCCCTCCCCTGCCAGGGGCTTGAAGGTACCTTGGGCACAGGCTGAAAAAAAGAAAGATTCATCAAAATTACACATCCCTAGTTCCCAGGAAGGGTCAGCTTCTCTGAAGGCTGTAAGAAGTTATACTCAGGGGGAAGAGAGGGAGGGTCCCAGAAATCTCAGCTCTATGAGGAAACCCCTCACCCCAGAGCAGAACTCACCACCTTTTAGGAATGGTGATGCCTACCTATCCCGGCTAAGGATGAATTTAAATGCACACCACAAAAGACATAGGAATACAAAGAACCAATTATAAAATCTAATTTCCAAAATATTTAGTTTACGATATAGCACATGGGTGTGTTACCCATCTCTACCCACTGTACTACTGGAGTCATAGAGAGAACACAGGATTCTGAAGCTCTGGAAGCAACTGCGAAGGGATATGTTCCTGGAGGTGGGAAGACTGGTGATGTGTATGGCACACAATCTGCTGTTACAACTACTGGGCCCACAGTCATGTGAAAGGAGCAGCCAGGTCCCAGGTGGAGATTAAAATCCCACACCAAACCCACTGCCATTGAATCGATTCTGATTCAAAGCGACCCCTACTGGGTTTCCAAGATGGTAAATCTTTACAGAAGCAGATTGCCTCATCTTCCTTCTGAGGAGCAGCTGCGGAGTTTGAACCAGCAACCTTCTGGTTAGCAGTCAAATGTCTTAGGCACTGTGCCAGGTAGAGATTCGTCCTGCCTTCGAGTCAGATCCGACTCATAGCGACCCCTCCTTGGGTTTCCAAGGCGGTATCATCACAGGAGTAGATCGCCCAACCTTCCTTCCGAGGAGTGGCTGGTGGATTTGAACTGCCAGCCTTCTAGTTAGCAGTCAAAAGCCTTAGGCACTACGCCACCAGAGCTCCAGGTGGAGATTAGTGACAATAAAAAGGCATTTATATTCCAGTGGCAAATGTTTTGTTACATACATTTTTACAATTAAAAAAAAAAAAAAAAAAAAAAACTCATTCATTTTTCCATCAAAGTTCACAGGTTCCATAAATTCTAGCCACAAAGCCTGGGCTAAGAAACCCTGGTGCAGGTAAATAGCTTAATATGAATTTCCTATCGATAAGTCAGAGGAAACCCATAGTGAACAAGAACTGAGACCATGATGCTGTTGTCCTCTGAGGGCAGTCCTACATGCCAGGCCACCCTCCTATGGGCAGAGAGAAGAGGAATTGGAGATGGTTTTAGGGTAGAAGAGTCCAGAAGTAAGGAAGAACTCAGAGCTAGGGTGAGGGGTCTGAAAACATGTCCTCTGCTAGCTGAGGGCCCAGGAAAACAAAACAAAACAAAAGTATAAAACTGCAATTTAAGAAGTTGGGCTACCTGGCCTAGGATTGCAAACTTTATAAGGGAGTTGCCAGCCCTCACCTCGGCACCTGGTATTCCCCTCGGCAGGCTCGAACCCTGGAGAACAGCTGCAGCCAGTAACCAGCTGCTCAGCCCACTGGCCATCCTCCCGGCAGTAGAGGCTGGGGCTGGGGCCGGGGGCAGGCACCGCATCGGCCACGCAGCTCCCAGCCACGGGCACCACGAGCTCGCGAGGCACGGTCTCCGGGAAGTGGGTCAGGTTCACGGTCAGCTGGGCACACTTCTTGTAGAAGAGGTGAAGGGACAGCAGGGCCATGCAGGCGCCCTGGTCCTGGAAGGCCAGGTAGAAGCCAGCCTTGGTGAGCGGGCCCAAGCGCAGGGTCTTGATGTTCACCTTGCCCGTGGCCTCGGCCCCAGGGCGCTTCCGAGTAAGGTGCTCAGCAGCCACTGTGTCCACCTGTCAGGTTGGGGAAGAGACTCACTGCTGTTGTCCTTCAGCCTCCAAGGACCAGGGCGACTGTCTTCTTCCCAGCTCACCCTCTCCCTCACCTCTTCCATCTCTGTTCCAATACCTCTCCATCTTCCCTGAAAGCCCTCTCCCGCGTGTGCCAACATCACCCATGAAAACTTGCCGAGTTCCTACGATATGTCCAGCCACACCTCCTTTGCCTTCTATGCACTCATTGTACAAACGTTTATCAACACCTCCTCTATGCCCTGAACTCAGTGCCATGGAAACAGAAATGAATGAAACACGGATAAATTATAAAGTATGCTGAGCGCTAGCGCAGGCATATGAATAGAGAGATGGAGGCCCTGGGGCAGGGATTATCAGCAAAGAGCTCTGAGCTGGAGCCTACAAGACAAGTAGGAGCAGGGCAGCAAAGACAGAGAGAAGGCCTTCCAGAGGCGGTACCAGCAAAGGCCCAGGGTTGTAAAAGGGCGAGGCAGAGGCAGAGGATGGGAGAAGTGTCACATGGTCTGAGCACAGTGGGGTGGAGAAGCAGCCAGAGGAGGTGCTGGGCCAGAGAGCTGGGTGTTACTCTCTCTCGTTTTATTTTATTGGGCTTCGGGTGCAAATTTACAGAGCAAAATTTGTTTTACATTCAACAGTTCGCGTACATTTGATTTCACGCCCCTATTACTATCGGTGACCGTAACAAACTCTCCTCCTGTCCTGTCCCATCCTGTCACCGTGCTCTTAACTATGCACTCCTGTCTACGCAGCTTTCCCTCCATGTGAATGCTGCCCCTCTGGTGCCCCATGGCTGACTGCTCTAAGGGGTGCATCTCCCTAGTGTAGGTGGGTGCGTCGCCCTGGGGTTGTTGTTGTTGTTTATTTGCCATCGAGTCGGACCCAACTCGTAGCAACCCCTCCTTGGGTTTCAGAGGCGGTATCTCTAGATTGCCCAACCTTCCTTCCGAGGAGTGGCTGGTGGATTTGAACCGCCAGCCTTCTGGTCAGCAGTCAAGTGCCTTAGGCACTATGCTACCAGAGCTCCTGGGGTAGGTGTCCTGAATGTAGGTAGGTGTATGTTCCACTATTGGGCTGAGAGCCAATCCAGGGTGTTAGTCTCTTCATCTACTTCACTGACCTCTATCTTCCCTCTCCAAACTTAAGCCTTCTGCTTCCCAGCCCCCAGCTCTCCCTGCCAAGGGCCTTGGAAGCCTCTAGACTCCCTGCCCGGGCACCTTGATGTAGGGGTTCTCCATCCAGGCTGGCGTGAGGGCCGTGGCAGTGTCCAAGTCGCTCTCATAGTAGAAGACGGTGAAGGTCTCCTTGCAGGTGCGCCCGGCCCGGGGCAGGGAGAGGCACTCGAGCATGGTAAAGCGAAGTGTGGCGTACACGTGGACAGCACCCCGCCGCGGGACCCAGCCAGTCCGTAGCCAGTGGGCCGTGCCCGGGGTCCTCTGCACATCACACACCTCATACGTCCGCACGCTGTGCTGTTCCTCGTCCAGGCCACTCAGCTCCTCCCACTGTGGGGACAGGTGGCATAGAGGACAGGGCTGCTGGGGCCGGGGGGCTGCTGAGGAAGGGCTGGCCGGGAAGGCGGCTGAGGGGGTCAAGTTAGTGTGAGGGGAGTTTCTTCATTAAGTGGGGAGGGCCTAAGGAAGGGGCAGTATGGGGGACCTCAGAGGAGTACTCAAGCAGGATCCAAGGAGGTGGGTACCAGAGATGACTCACTGAGACACCTCTCATTCTTCCTCCTCAGTTTCCCTCCCAAGGCCCAGGTTCTGGGTCCAGCCCTTACCTGTCCCTCCACCTGAGGGTATGTCACCCACTTCAGGTCAGCAGTTTCCAATTTTGTGTTCAGTAGGGTCTCTAAGACAAATGGACGCACAGTCGGTCAGAACACAGGGGAGAGATCAGATCCCAGGGAGGGATCCTTCCGGCTCCAAGTTAAGGGGCTCAGGAGGCAGAAGAGACAGGAGGAGAGCAAGCCTTGTCTTCTGCACCCCCCAGCTTTTTCTCGTTTTCTGAGTGCCACCTCCACCCCTAACAGCTGGCAGGCACCATTGGCCCCCAGGACTCCAAGATCTAGGCTTGCGTGAATTGGGAAGTTAATGCTTTTGAGGTGTGATGTTGGTGGAGAATATTGATAGTCCCACGGACTGCCAGAAGAAGTAACAAATCTGTCCTGGAAGAAGTGCAGCCCGAATGCTCCTTGGAAGCAAGAATGGCCAGACTTGTCTCATCTACTTTGGTCATGTTGTCAGAAGGGACCATTCCCTGGAGAAGGATATCATGCTGGGTAAAGTGGAGGGTCAGCAAAAAAGGGGAAGGCCCTCAATGAAATGGATTAACACAGTGGCTGCGACAATGAGCTCGGATATAGCAAGGATTGTGAGGCTGGCACGGGACCGGGCAGTGTTTTGTTCTGTTATACAGAGGGTCACTATGAGTCGGAGTCAACTCAACGGTACCTAACAACAACACAACAGTGAATTGGGATGCTGCTGGCAGGAAGAAGGGTTAAAATTCAAGCCTGACCTGGCCCGACCCCGAGCTGGGCAAAGGGCTGCTGGCTTGGGGAACACCTTTCCCAATCTCCTGGCCCCACATTCCCTGCCCCCTACCCCCAACTTCTACTTCCAAGTCCCCACCCCCTTTTAGACAAACACATCCATCCAGATTCTCTACTAGAAGGTGGTGCTCCATGCCTTTTGACACCCCAGGCCCCCCTCCCAAGGCTCCTCCACCAGTTAGCTGCCTTCAGTGAGAGGAGGAGGAAAGGCTGGAGGCCGGGATGCTTGGGTTCCTGCCCTGGCCCCCACTGAGGCCCCACATCTGGATTCAGTTATAAGAAAAAGGGGAGGAGATTTTAGGGGTGTTTAGGGGGGTGAACACACCTGGCTCTGCTCCGGCATGGGGGAGGGGGTGGAGCTCTGGTGCAAGGGGGGATCAGGAGAAAAGACCCTGCTCTTGGTAGTGAGGGCGGGCAGGGGAATCCTCTCAGAAGCCAAGCAATGTGGGAGGCAGAGGCCACGGCCTGGGAGGGTTGGCGAGGGGGGGCCCCGGGGGGGGGGCAGCAGCACACCTGGGCCCAGGACTCCCTCAGGGAGGAGGCAGGAAAGATGGGACAGCCAGTTGGGCGGGGCAGCCTCCTGGGGGAACTAAGTAGTGTTCACTGAACATGGGTTGGAACCTGGGGTTGGCGGGAACCTGGCCAGCCTGAGGTGAGCCTCAGGGCCCCCATGGGTGGCAGGAGATAGCCCAGCCCATGGGGGACAGGATGCCCGGGTTCTGGGAAGGGGGTGGATAGAGGCAGCTGTCTCCACCCTCCATTGTTTCAGCCAGGATAGTGTTTTCCGGTCTCCGATTTACACATTGTCTGTTTCTGGGCTGTCTGATGGGCTTGGGACACTCACTTTCTCTCACTCCATCTCGGTAGCTGCCCTAAGCTCTCTTTGAACTCTGTCTTCTGACTTCTCACCTCTTTCCTGCTCTGTCTCCACTTCCCTTTGGGATGTCACTATAGCTGTTTTCTGTCTGCCTCCTTTTACCTTCCCTGGGGCATGTGACCTTGGATAAACTACTTCTCCCAGCCTCAGTCTCCTCCTCTGTTAAATGGGACCATAACTACCTCCTTTCCCTCAGGGTTGTCGGAACGGAAAATAACACTTGTAAAGTGCTTTGCACAGACCTAGCACTTGGAAGGCCCTCACGTAATAAGAATTAGAGGGAAGCAAGCAGTAGTCCCTTTTCCGACTCCCATTTTTTTCTCCTGCTCACCCCACTTCATGCTGGTGAGTTTTCTTTTCCTGACCATCTTCCTTTCTTCTCTCCAACTTTTTCCCTTTCTCCCGAGCTGGGAAAGTCTCCCCTGGCTCCCTCCACACAGCCAGTTTTTGATCCCCAGCCCAGAGAAGGGTTTTCTAACTGCCTTTGATTCCTTCCCTTCAGCAGCGCCCCCATGGCCCACTCCCCAGAGACCCCTTTGATTCCAGGCAGTGAAAGCAGGGAGGAGGCAGCTCACTCAAAGGGTATTAGGGACAGAGGAGGGCTTGCTGGGCTCTGGGCTCCCCCTCGAGGGGAAAAGGGCAGGAGAGAGACACAGGGAGGAAGAAACATTTTGGGGAAAAAATCAGAAAACAATATACAATAAACACTTAGGGGCATAGGGAAGGGGTAGTGAGGACGAGTTGGGGAGCGGCGTACGTCAGTTTCTGCTGCCTTGCAGGGCTGAAGAAAAGCCAGTTGCTCTAGGACTAGGGGGGTCTGAGGTCTAGATGGCTTTTAAAGAGACAGGGTGCAGACTAGGGAAAGCAGGGAGAGGAACGGCTGCAGCAGGGACCGGGCCTTTGAGAGAAATTGCAAGGGTTGCCCTGTGAGTGCAGAAGGTGGGCCTCTCCACTGAGGCGCGAAAGAGTGGAATTGCAAGATCAAGGTGTGAACGCTCAGGAACTGGGTGGGGGTGGTTTTATGGCCTAGCATGAAGGTCTGCCTTGTCTGCAGTTTTTCCTCTAGAAACGTTTCCTCATGTTTTGGCCCGAGGTGGGAAGTGGGGCAGAAACTTTGTGGAGTTTTGAAGATCCGGGTGGAGAGAGAAGGAAAGGCTGCCAAGGCCGTTTGGAGTCTATAGAGTAAGCGTTTGGGGAGCCGGGGTAGGGGAATGTCCCGGGCAGGAGCTCGACTCCATCTCTTTCCCAAACAAAAGAAAACTCCACTCCCCCGCTGGGCCGCCTCCTCCCCGCCCCCCTCCCGTTCTAGCACCATTGGTCAGAAGTGTTTGGGGTTGGGGTGCCGGGGCAGGAGTAGAGAGAGGTCAACCCCTCCACTCCCAGGTCCAACTTCGGGGGCCCCAGGAGTCGCGGGGTGCCCCCAAGCAGACTCACCTTCTAAAGCGGCGGCGAGGGAAGCCCAGCAGAGCAGCGCCCGCAGCTCCATGGCGTCGCCTCACTCAGATTGGATCTGGTCTGATTTTGGGGGGCGCTAGGCCCCCCAGGTCGGAACCTCCCCGAGCGGGTACAACGCCAAGTCCCCGCGCGGACTCTCCGTCGGGGCCCTCAGCGCGGGGCCATGCGGGGAGCTCCTGGCACCGGGCGGCGGCGCCCAGGTGTGGCCCCGCGTCTCCGCCGCGCGGGCAGGGGGCGTCCTGGCAGCGGCCGCGCCGAGGGGCGCACAGCGAGACGTGGCTGGAGTCCGGGGTCCCTCCGGGGGCCTCGGGGTCCCGCCCCGGCTGGCTGGGGGTGGGCTGTCTCCCCCCCTCCCTGGGGTCGCGCGCTGCTCCCGCCGCCGGGCCGAGTGCGCGCCGCGCGGGCGAGGAAGGTGGGAGCCGGAGCCGGGCTGGAGCGGGAGGGAGGGAGACTGCGGCGCGGGACCGGGCGGGCCGGG
>NW_006922129.1:1620089-1674435 GCF_000298275.1 Orycteropus afer afer
ATTCATGAGGGGAGCGAGCTAGGCGCCGAGCGGAGCAGGTCGGGAAGTTGGGAGAAAGTTTGGGGAAGGGGGAGGGGCGGCGGGCGAGCAGCCGGGGGACCGCCCAGGCGTGCACAGTGGCCGTGCGCCCAGCCCAGGTTATCGCGTGCCGGGGCCGGGGCCGGGAACCCCTGTGGCAGGTCCGAACCCGGCCGACTAGAGGGAGCCGAGGTACACAGAGCAGCACAGAAGGCCGCGCAGGCGTGCGCGGTACTGTACACCACACACACACAAAGCCTGCTCTGACCTTCTGCGGACTTCTGAGCCCATCCCGGGATTCCCACTACCCCCTCCGGGACTTGGGAAGGAAAAGGGAGGAGAAAGGGGTAGAAGTTTTTGTGGAGTATCGCCAGCTGACCCCGAAGCAGTGAGGCCAACTTAGCTAACCGTGGAGCAAATCTTCACTGCATTTTCCTGCAAGCATTAAGTAGGGAGGGACCTACTGTTTGCGGTACCCCGGAGGACGAGGGGCAACTGGGTTGAGAGGAAGTAAAAGCCAGCGTAAATCCACGGGGTGTGGATCACCTCGAAATCATCCCTCTCTCACTCTAGCGTTTGTGGGGGCTCTCCCGCCGTCTGCAGCCCTGACTCCTGGGGGGGCGTCGCTGTAGCTGCTGCTGCTGTCTTTCCTGAAGTTGTTTCCTGTCTGGCTCCTGGGGGCCCTCGGGATGCTGGGAGGGGCCCTTCCTCTCACTGCCAGCCCCCCCACACACACACCCAGTACCATCAGTCAACGGGGAGGGTCCAGGAAAGCGGTGCTCCTCCCACAACACCCCTTCTACTTCAGGGCACCTACAGTGTGGGAGGAGGTGGACGGGGGTGTCTGGAGACAGCTGTAGGAGTTGCCGGTGGAAGAGCTGGAAGAAAGGGCTTATTAGCCCCCCAAAAAAGTGATTCTTGGGGACTTAGTCTGAAGGACTTGGGGAGCTGAGAAAGAGGAGAGGAAGTGTCTGGAGATGCCTGGGGAACTGCCAAGCGCCTCCAGCCCCCCAGGGAGGACAGCCAGGCCTGCGATGACCTCTTGTCCCCATGCACTTATCTTTCTGCCACAAGAGGTGCTCCCCACACCCCTGCCCTTCCTCGTTGCCCTGCCTGGGTCCTGCTCCGGGGTGGGGGGTCACCGAGGGCAGGAAACAGCTGGCTTTGCTGGAGCCAGACAGACCAGGCTGGGGCTGGCAATCCCCTCCAGCCTCCTGACCACCCCGCTCCGAACCCCCAGCCTCCCTTTTTCTTATTCAGCGTCTCCCTCCAGGTTATCCACACGTGTGCACACACGCCCCCCCCCAAAGAATAGGGCCCCAGATACTCTAGCCTCTCAAAGTTCTGTCTTCTGTCCCCCTCCCAGGCTCTGCCCTCAACCCCCCTCAGGCCTTTGGTCTCTTGAGCTGTTTCATTTGATAGGGATGCAATTCAGTGGGGGGGGGGGGCGGCAGGGAGAGGGGGAAACATGGAAACATGGCCTGGCCGATGGGGAGATGGTGATCTCAGGGAAATATGGCCGGTGGAGTGAGGGGCTGGTGCGACAGAGCTGACGAGGGGTCAGCAGTTTGGTGAGAAGGGAACAGCTCACCTGCTAGGTGACCATGCCCCTCACTAAGGGGAAAGGGGACCTCTTGGTAGAAAACATCCCATCTGTCCCATGTGGTAGGGTCATCAGCCCCTGCCTCCCAGCCTGTCTGTCCTCCAGGTCCTAGAACCTTATTGTTAGGTGCTGTCCAGGTCGGCTCCAACTCATCGCGGCCCTGTGTGTAACAGAAGGAAACACTGCCTGGGCAGGCACCAGCCTCCGGAGCCTCGCTATACTGGAACCCATCGTTGGCAGCCACTGTGTCAATCCATCTCGTTAAGGGCCTTCCCTTTTTTTGTTGATCCTCCATTTATCGAGCATGATATCCTCCAGGGACTGGTGCCTTCTGACAACAGGAGCAAAGTAGGTGAGACAGAGTTATTGTTGTTCGTGTCAAGCCCCCCTTGCCCCCAGTCACAGTGACCTCCTGCACAATGGACCAAAGTGCCCCTGGCCTGTGCCGTCCCTGTGACCTGTTGTGGGTCAGACCACTGTGGTCCATGGAGTGTTCATTGACTGACTTTTGGGAGTAGATTGCCAGGACTTACTTCCTGGTCTGTCTCAGTGAAACCTGTTCAGCATTATAGCAGCATTAAGCCTCCACTGAGGGGTGAATGGGGCTGCATGTGACAGGCACTGACGGGGAATCAAACCCAGGTCTCCCATGTGGAAGGCGAGGATTCTACTACTGAACCACACATGACCCTTGAACAGTTGCTATCAAGGCAGCTTGACTCAAGGACACCCCATGTGTATGTCAAAGTACAACTGTGCCCCATGGGGTCTTCAATGGCTGATTTTTAAAGAAGTTGATCCTAAGGTCTTTCTCCCAAGGTACCCCTGGCTGGACTAGAGCTTCCAACCTTTCGGTTATTGGTCCCGCATTCACCATTTGTACTACCCAGAACTCTAAAGATCTTATAATGTAGTTGAAAGTCCATCACATCCCCTTTCCATGGAGATGACATCTGAGACTTCAACTCCAACACTCGGAAGTGTGAGGTCTGTCCTCTCAGCATGAGGTCATTACCTCCACTTGCAGACCACAAAGGACACTTTCTGGGCAAGTGACTCCCACGGGTATGAATTACCCAGGGGAGCGTCTGTGCCAGTACATGGATCGATGACCCAAACATGTCTTGGGACCCTCCCTCTCCTCAATATTAGAGCACTTCACTGTCCCCCTGCCCCACGTTAGGTTGTTACCCCTGCTCCCTGTCCATGATCAATCAACTACTGGCACACACTTCCTGCCAGTAGTTGTGTGATGTAGAGATACCACCTGGGAAAACCAAGGAGGGGTCGCTGTGAGTGGGATCTGACTCAATGGCCGTGAGTTTGGTTTGTTGGGTTTACCCTTCACTTGCCTGGTTCCTTCTGGGCCCCGGTTAGCAAGTGCAGAAAACGTAAATGGTTTTTCAGGCAGTGACCTGAAATCTGCCAAACTCACATGAAAAGAAACCTAAGTGTTTTTAGAAGCTTTGACATTACCACTAATGAGTTGTGAAGTTCAAAGAAATGTTTTAAACTCTCACTAATAAAAACAAAAAGTTAGTCAGCCATACGAGAGCAAAGAAGCAGATCGAGAAGGTAACCACAGGGAGGAAGTGGGAAAAGACCATTACGGGGATTGCAGTCAATGTCACAAAACAAAATGTGTGTGAACTGCTCTATGGAAAATGAATTTGCTCTGTAAACTTTCACCCAAATCACAATATATATTTATAAAAAGAGAAATGTTGTTATGTTCTGTCGAGTCATCTCTGACTCATAGCAACCCCTCCTTGGATTTCCAAGGTAGTATCACTATGGAAGTAGATTGCCCAACCTTCCTTCTGAGGAGTGGCTGGTGGGTTTGAACCGCCAGCCTTCTGGGTAGCAGTCAAATGCCTTAGGCACTACGCCACCAGAGCTCCCAAAATAGAAATTATTACCAAATTATTATTATATGCAGAAGTGATCAAATTGTATACGTACATCTAAGACAAAAATAGGAACTAGGAATATCGTAGAAGTGTGTCAGGCAGTGTTACTACTACATGTTTTATTGACGGGATTTTGTGGTATTTATTGGATTTATAAACTTTTAAACATTTTGTAACATTTTCTCAGTCTAAATAAGCATTAACTTTGGGATCTTTTAAACATTTTGGAACACTTTCTTAGTCTAAATAAACATTTAACTTTCAGACTTAATTTTATGTCCATCATTTTCTACTTGTTTTCTTAAAGAGCGTTTTCTAAACGGTCCCCTTAAACCTAAATCCACCCGTCTGATCACCGCAAACCTTGCTGAACTTGTTGTACACAAAATTGTAATAGATACATGAGTGTAAGACTTTACTGATTAATGAATGCATATTTACTTGTATGTTGCTCTAAGTTTCATGGTAGCAGGTACAACGTGCTTTGTTCACATCTAAGTACAGTGCAGATAGACACTGAAGTGCTCAATACATATTTCTTGATTATTTACTCCTTTATTGGTTCTGAAAACTCACTGCTGTTGAGTCAATCCGACTCATAGCGACCCCTCCTTGGGTTTCTGAGGTGGTATCTCTATGGAAGTAGATTGCCCAACCTTCCTTCTGAGGATTGGCTGGTGGGTTTGAACCGCCAACCTTCTGGTTAGCAGTCAAATGCCTTAGGCACTACACCACCACCAGAGCTCCTCTTTATTGACTAGTCATTCTATGATTTATAGAAATTTATAAAGTAAGCAATTATTGAGCACTTATTACAGGCCAGGACTGAAGACACAGAGCCACCCTCTGCTTTTGAGACTTGACACCCTAAGGCTAGAAATAGCCTTGAAATTGCAACAGAACAGGGGAAGAAACACCAGGGGTTCACAGAAAGCTTCCTGGGGAAGGTGGTGCTGTTAGCGTGAGTCCTAGAGGAGATCAGTGGGAAAGGGCTTTAAAGGCAGAGAGCAACATACACAAAAGCATGGAGATGGGGAGATGTCCCATTCCAGAGGACATGTTAAAATATGTCATAAACATGTTAAAATGACACAAAGTGCAAGAGCCGTGACAGTGGAGGAGCTGGACAGGTGAGCCTGGGGCCAGCCTTGATCATCCCAGGACTCTTCCAGGAGAGAGGGCTTGCCCAGAACTCCTTGGGAGCCATCAAAGCGTTTTAGGCAGAGAAGTGACATCATCACATTTGTATAGAAAGATCCCACTTGTACAATTTTGGATAATGGATTGAAAGGGCTCAAGACTGAAGCCAGAGGAACCAATTGCCATTCTCCAAATGACAATGAGCTCTTGAACCAACGTGGGGTTGCACGGGTATGTGTGTGGGAGTTGGAAATTCATCAGTAAATGTTAAGGAGCTAGAGGAGGCAGGCCTTGGAGCCTGGCTGTGGGTGAGGGACAGGAAGGCAGAGATGACTCAGGTGTCAGACTCACTAGGGCAAGGGAACACGGAGGAGGAAAAGGACGGGTGCGTTCGGTTTGAGATCCCTGTGCACTATCCAGGCAGCAGGTCCAGAAATCCAAGGCAGTTTTGGCTGGAGATCCGAGTGTGGAAATGACCAGCATATGATATCATGGAAGCTGTGTGTGGAAGGGGTGGGTGTGTGTGGAAAGGTGGGAATGGGGATGGTGTGGAGGAGACTGGATAGACGGGCGATAAAAAAAAAATGAAGAAAGCTTTACAACTTCAGTTTTTCTTTTTTCTAATAAACATGATTATATTTGATACATGATAAGAACTCTGTCAGACTAGCGGGTAGACACGTATTAACTTGGGTGACGGGAAAGGGAATATACATAAAGGGGAGGCCAGCAAACAATGGTCAAGGCAGGGGAAGACATTGGGAGGAACAAAGACCTAAAGCAACAAAGGGGAATAATACTATTCCATACACGGAGCTCTGGTGGCATAGTGCCTAAGGCATTTGACTGCTAACCAGAAGGCTGGCGGTTCAAACCCACCAGTCACTCCTCCGAAGGAAGGTTGGGCAATCTACTTCCGTAGTGATACCACCCAAAGAGGCGTCGCTATGCGTCAGATCTGACTCGACGGCACATAACAACAACAATTCTATATATAATCCTGGTATAACAGTAATAACAATAATTTTTCAGTTGATACATACATAGACACTCAAGCTGAATAGGAGTGGGAAGGCAAATGGGACTACACCATGGATATATATGGGTTTGACAGAGGCTACCTCTACCTATGTATTTATATGTGATGCAAATATATCCATGACTGTAGTAGAGTACACAGGGGACAAGGTTACGAATGCATCTTAGTCATAACCAAACACCTTGAGGGAATGAGTCCCTGGGTATGGAGGCTCAGGACCATAGTCTTGGGGGGCACTAAGATCAACTGGCATAACATAGTCCACAAAGACAATGTACTATATCCTTCTCTGGTGAACAGCAAATGGAATCTTAAAAGCTTGTGAGTGGCTGTCTAACTTGCAACTATTGGTCTCTCCCCAAAAGGAACAAAGAAGAGTGAAGAAAATCAAAGACACCAGGAACCAATTAGTCCAAGGACTAATGGAGCCCATGAACCCCAACTTCCATGACCTTGAGATCAGAAGAACTAGATGGTGCCCGGCTACCACTGCTGTCTGCTCTGCAAGGATCACAACAGGAGGTTTTGGATAAAGTGGAGTTAAAGAGGAACAAACTCAAAATTGTAAAAAAAAAAAAAAAAAAAAAAAAGGAACAGGCTTACTGGTCTCATGAAGACTGATGGAACCCTTGAGACTATGGCCCTTAGACACCCTTCAAGGTGGGAACTAAACTTAAGCCCCATGACTCAACTGTCAGCCACAACGTAGACAGGCTTTTAAAGGGAACGGTAATATCAGGAGGGTATGTACTCTTTAGAAAGGAAAAAAAAAAAAAAAGAACCTTGTTAGAGAGACAGGATACATAATTGTATGACAGCCATTTTGAAAACAAAGAGACAGGCTCAGAGGTTAAATGGTCAGCCAATAGTCAGCAGGGTCAGCCTGACTCCACCACGGTGTTCTTCCACCGCCTTCAGCATCCAGGACAACTTCCAGCCCCACCTCCAAACACATGGACCACCCTTCAGGTCCTTCTCCTCCCCTTTCCATCTGGTAGAGCCTGGGACAACACCCACTGTCACCGAGTCAAGTAGGGCTCAACTATGAGCTCAGGACAAAAACAAAAACAAAAAGCCAATGCCATTGAGTCTCATAGTGACCCCTATTTGGTTCCCCAGGGTGTAAATCTTTACAGAAGTAGACTGCCTCATCTTCTTCCCATAGAGCAGCTGGTGGGTTTGAACCACCAACCTTCTGGTTATTAGCCAAATACCTTACCCACTACACCACCAGAGGATGACAGGAGGCACTTCCCTCCCCTGTCTTGCGGTCTTTCTCTTGCTAAGTCTGTCCTTCATATTAGTCATTAAAGAGATGTGATTTACCCAACATTCAATGGAACCTTTTCCACCCAGCCTCAACCTGGGTACCAGGGTGTATGGGGGTGGGGGGTGGATAGAGGAAGGGACCCTGAGCACTGGTAGAATGGCATGGAACTGAAAGAAACCACTAGGATTGGGAGCGAGTATCAGTCTGTGCTGATAGGAATGGGGGAAGGGATGTGCTCACAGCACAGGCCAGGGGTAGGAGAGAGAATGGAGGTGGACAGGACAGAGGTAGAGGGACTGGAGGCCAGAGCTAAGGGGGAGGGGAGGAGGAGAGTGAGGGGAGAGGTGGTGGGAGGCTCATTGTCCCAGCAGGGGGAAGTCTTTTGTTTCCTCTCTTCCCCTGGCAGACTGACAGGATATGAGGCCAAGCCCCCCCAACCCATGCCAACACCCCCTCCCACCCAACTGGACATGGCCCTTTCCTTGCCATTGTGTCCTTGACAGGGACGGGGGAAGGGGCAGGCAGGGGACTGGGTCTATTAGGGAATATAATGACTATTCATGATTGGAGCTGGGCTACCTGAGTCCAGAAATGTCAAGAAGCCCCTGGGTTAGTGAGTGGAGTTTGGCAGGGAAGGAGCTGCGTTTGGGGAGGAGCAGGAAGCCAGGCCTGGGTGGGGCCAGCACTAGAGGGTAGCAGGTCGGGCCAGGGCCCCAGAGGAGATGACGCAGGGCTTCAGGCCTCTCCCAGCCCCTACTATGCCAGCTTCAGGGGCCAGAGAGCTTACCTGTACCCCAGTGACCCCCTCCACCCCCTCCATTCTCCGAGGTTGACATCACCCCCTCAGGGTAGCGGGGATCTGGTAGAACCTGGCAAACTCAAGTATCCTGCCTGGGCCCTCCTGAGCCAGTTCTCTGGACTCGCCCCTAGGACCCAGGAGTCCGGCCTCCCTCCAGGCACCCTGGACTTTCAACCCGACCCTCTGCTCCAGCCCAGGCCATTTTGCTCCATCAGCTGCTCAAGCAGGAAGGGCGCCCTGCTCGTCCTCGCCTCTCTTCCCGAGGCTTTTGTTTGCTGGGTCTGCAGGAAACTGGAGGGGCGGTGGCCAAGGGCTCATCTGCCCCTAGGGCCTGGGGGAGGGAGACCTGGATTCACCAAATTTAACTCCTGGGGAACTCACCGTGGGTGATAAGGACGTCTGGGGAATTAGCATTTGGCCTTGAATTTGGACTGAGGCACTGGGTCTAGGAGGATGGGACGCCCTTAGGATGTCCTTGTCCCCAACAGGAGGACCGAGTGTATGCGTTCCGGGGAGGGAGGGGGTCCCTGGAACTAAAGGCTGGAGGACCCCCTAAAGTCACTTGTATTACTGTTTGACAGGGGAACTCATGCCAGGGGAGAAGAATCTGGACAGTGAACCCCACAACCTTGTCCGACAAGCCTAGAATCCTGGGGATTCCAAGGGGTAGGGAGGCAGCAGGTACATCTCGTACAAAGATCAAGCAGACTCAGGATTAGCTAATTTTTTTTTTCCTTAAAATGGTGGGGGAGGACCTATATGTAGCCCAGAATTCGCGCCTTCCCAGG
Source organism: Orycteropus afer afer (assembly GCF_000298275.1). Classification (NCBI taxonomy): domain Eukaryota; kingdom Metazoa; phylum Chordata; class Mammalia; order Tubulidentata; family Orycteropodidae; genus Orycteropus; species Orycteropus afer. The sequence goes on from NW_006922129.1 coordinate 1,628,657, forward strand.
ACGCAGCCGCAGAAAAGAAGGTGGTGCGGACGCTCTGGCAGGCCGGCGCCCTCTCGTTGGTTGCCCTCTCTCTAAGGCTAACCTGGGCGCCGCCATCTTCCATTCCCAGAAGGCAGTGCGGCGTTGCTGAATCACGTGAGGAGTAAGCGCAAAGATCGTGGACTGCTGGCTTTGGGGTGTGTGGTGGATAAATCTTTCTACCGCCGTCGGTGAATCGTTACTGTGCGCGAAGAAACTGTTCGAGGCGCTGGAGCTACAATAGTGAAGAAAACAAAAGCTCCTACGTTCGTGGAGTTTATTTAACTTTCTACTGGGAGTAGGCATTCAGTGAACAAAATGAACGAGTCAACGACGTATCAGCAGGTGTTAAGTGCTATGGTGGGGGGAAAAAAAGGGGGGATAGGAAGGGGCCGTGGTTCAATCTTAAATAGGGTTGACGGGAAGATTTCATTTAAAAAGACAGTAATTTGGTCGCACTGATTAAGGGTAGGTTTAAGTGCTGTCAATAAGTTGTACACCCATAAAAAGTTGAACTGGCAAAAGTTATGTGATTGAATGGTGCCCAGGTCCAATGGAGCCTGGTGTAACCACTGAGACTATGACCCCTAGCTGCCCTTCAGGTCTGGAATTGAACCCACAACTGTGGTTTCCAGCCAAACAAAGTACAGGCATGTGAGTCAAACATTTACCTCAAGTAGACACACGCCCTGGAGAGAACAATCATGGGAGAAGGAAGGGCTGCTTATGCACAAGTTATGTGATTGATAAGTTTACAATAACAATGAAAGAGTAGCTACCAAGGCTGTTTATGTACAACTGAATAATGGGATTTGGTTCCATGGTTTGGAGGTGAGGGTGATGGTTTCATCGGTCATCTCAGTTAATTGACCTAATCATTTATTTAGTTCATTGCATGGTATCTGGGGTCTTAAAACTTTGCAAGTGGCCATCCGGTGCACGATTGGTCTCTATTCACCTGGAGCAACAGAGGAAGAAGTAGAGTCAGGAATATGGTGTGGAATGTGTGGCTGATTGCCTCTATGAACAACTGCCTCCTTTCCCATGAGACCAGAACTGGATGGTGCCTGGCTACCATTACTGACCATTTCTGTTAAAGATTCATAGAAGAATCCTGATCAAAAGGGGGGAAAATGCAGAACAGAATTACAAATTCTCATGGATTCCAGACTTTCTGGAGCTATGAGGGTAGATGAATCCCTGAAACCATCACCCTGAGATAATTTTTAAAACTTAAACCAAAACTATCCTCTGAGGTCATCTTGAAACCGAACACTAGTTTAGCTTAACTAGTAAAAAAGGTCTGTCTTGAACTCTTTTAAGAACTATCTGTATGGGATCAAATTGACAACAGCAACTTGACAGATAAGAAACTTAGAGGGCAGTGAGTTTATGTTAATGAGGGAAGAACAGCTCCGAAAAGTAGAGTGAGAATGGTTGCCCAACTCGCAAAATGTAATCAATGTCACTGAATTGTACAGGTAGAAACTGTTCAATTGGTGTATGTTTTGCTGTGTATAGTCTCAACAAAATAAATAAAATTTAAGGGAAAAAATGATAGTAATTTGAGTCTAGAAGACCTAAAGGTAGCTCATACCATATGACCCGCAGAAGGTTCGTCAGTTATTGGAGGAATAGCCAAGAAGCCATTGTGAGGCAGCCACAAGAGATGATATGGAAGAAATGGTGGCAGGACGCAAATTAGGTGGGGCTCTATGGGTAGGATGTCCTTATCTTATATATATACCCACCTCTCCGGGACACTTCTGAGTGAAAGGAATCATCGTTAGTCTTTTTGTCAGGGCAACAGACAAACCAACTGCAGGCGGTGAATCCAGAGCTAAGTGTGGCCATGCTACTTATGGGGAGGGTGTTGGCTTTGTTAAAAATAAAATTTTCACAATATTATATTTGTATATGAACTCATAAGCTTTATCTTTCAATTCATGAACTGCTGAACATCTGGTGTAGAATTCAAAAGCAGAAGGGTTTTATAGTCACACAGGAACAAGGAAGCTATATTTGGCAAATTTCAGGTGGACTAAACAGGGATTTTCTTTCTCTATTTGGGATTAAGGGGAAATTTTGAACTAGGTGGAAGGGAGCAGAGAAATCCTGATTGGTTAGCTTAGATTTCCATTTCCAGGAGAGTTGAATGATTGGGATTTCGGCTCCTGACATTTGTAAGTCATGGCAACAGGTTTTGGTTTGCTCACATGGGGCTTAGCACAAGCGACTCCATTTTGGGCCTAGTTCAGTCAAGTTAATTAATAGCTTTTGTACTCTGAGGAAGATGGAAAGCCATTGGAGAGTTTTGAAAAGGGAAGAGTCATGAACTAATGTTTGCTTCCGCTGCACCACTCTAACTGCTGCGTTGACAGTAGACTGTAGGGGCCAGAGCAGAAGCAGGAAAACGTGTGAGGAGGCTCTTGCAATAATGCAAGTGGGACATGCTGGTGGCTTGACTGGGTGAGTGAGATGTGGTTGGAAACAGATTCTATTTTAAAAGCAGAGACTAAAGGAGTTGCTGATAAGTTGGATGTGGCGTGTGTGAAACAGAATTTTCAATCAAGATGCCAGGGCTTTTCGCCTCACCATCTGGAGAGGTGAGAAGGCTACAGGAGGAGTAGGTTCTGGAGGTGAGTTCAGGCATTTGGTGTTTGGACACACCTAGCTGGAATTGCTTGTTCTGTGTCCAAACAGAGATGTTAGTAAGTTATTGGCTGTCCAGTCTGAAGTTCAGAATAGAGGTCTGGGCTGGAGATACACCTTTGGGGTCCTTAGCATTACATGGTATTTAAGACTACAGAATTAGATGAGATCACCAGGAGAGTGGGCGTAAATGGTGAAAAGAAGTCTGAGGACTGAACACTAGGGGTTGTCAAGTTGAGAGATAGGAAGGACCAGATGGAGGAAATCCAAGTGAGTTCTAGAATCCAAGTGAGGGAAGTGTTTTGAGAAGGTAGTGTTGGACTCTGTGAAATGATGCTGATGTTGTTGTTAGGTGTCATGGAGTCGGCTCCAACTCATAGTGACCCTTTGTAAAACAGACTGAAACACTGCCCGGTCCTGTGCCAGCCTCACAGTCCTTGCTATATACTTGAGCCCATCGTTGCAGCCACTGGGTCAGTTCATCTTGAGGGCCTTCCGCTTTTTCGCTGACTCTCCACTTTACCAAGTGTGATGTCCTTCTCCAGGGACGAGTCCTTCCTGACAATGTGACCAAAGTAGGTGAGATGAAGTCTAGCTATTGTTGCTTCCAAGGAGCACTCTGGCCACACTTCTTAGAGGACAGATTTGTTCATTCTTCTGGCAGTCCATGGCGTTTTCAGTATTCTTCGCCAACACCATAATTCAAAGGCATCAACTCTTCTTCAGTCTTCCTTATTCATTGTCCAGATTTCACATACACATGTGTCAGTTGAAAATACCATGGCTTGGGTTTGTTGTTATGTGCTGTCAAGTTGGACCCGACTCATAGTGACCCCTCCTTGGGTTTCCAAGGCAGTATCACTACGGAAGTAGATTGCCCCATCTTCTTCTGAGGAGTGTGGCTGGTGGGTTTGAACCAATGGCTTGGGTTGTTGTTTGCCATCGAGTCAGCCCCGACTCATAGTGACCTCTCCTTGGGTTTCCGAGGCAGTATCACTACAGAAGTAGGATTGCCCAACTTTCCTTCCGAGGAGTGGCTTGTGGGTTTGAACCGCCAGCCTTCTGGTTAGCAGTCAAGTGCTTTTAGCCACTATGCTACCAGATGGCTTGGGTTAGGTGCCCCTTAGTCTTCAAAGAGACATCTTTGCTCTTCAGCACTTTAAGGAGGAATGATGCGGATAGTTCAGTCAAATGAGGCCTGGGAAGTAACCACTGGATTAACCAAGTGGAAGTTACTTGTGACTTGAACAGTTTCTGTGGAGTGACGAGGGGCAGAAGCCTAAGTTCAATGTGCTCCACAGGGAGAAGATGTGGCAATCTGCTTCCGTAAAGATTTACAGCTCTGGGAATCCTGTGTAGCAGTGCCACTCTGCCGTCTCAGGGCGCTGTGAGTTGGTATCAACTTGATGACAGTGTTTGTCCTCCCCCCCCCTTGTGATGGCTTCTGTTTTTTCAGTGAAATGGGGAGCAGGGCAATCAGCCTAGAATGAGAAAGCTGGAGGAGGCACAGGAGGGCTGGAGAGGGGATGGAGATTTGAATAGTCACCTGGGCGTGTGGCAGTGGAGGGACTAGAGAGATGTGGGCAGACATTGGGCAGCATTAAGGGCCTCCTTGTGGTCCATGGGCGTGAGTTTCAAATGAGACTGGTTACCATGATTGGACAGTTTCTCCAGCCACATTTAGCTGCCTGGCAGCAGGCTCAGAGTAGGTAGAGTTGTGTACCTGGGCTGTGGTTTTGTGAAAACCAAAAACCAAATTCACTTCCATTGAGTCAATCCAATTCATAGCAACTTTGCAGGATAGAGTTGAACTGCCCCGTAGGGTTTCCAAGGCTGCCAATATTTATGGAAGCAGACTGTCTCATCGTTCTCCCATGGAGCGCCTGGTGGGTTCAAACTGCTGTCCTTTTGGTTAGCAGCTGAGTAATTTTGCCAGGCTGTAATAAAGTGGAAAAGGGAGGGGCAAGAGAGTTGAGAGTGTATGCAATGAAGTGATTGTAATTGACTGGAATGTAAGCTGGGTTTGTAGGGAAGAAGGAGCTTTGGTGGTGTAGTGGTTAAAGTATTCGGCTGCCAACCATAAGGCTGGCAGTTCGAACCCACCAGCTGCTCCACAAGAGAAAGAAGAGGCAGTTTGTTACTGTAAAGACTGACAGCCTTGGAAACCCTATGAGGCAGCTCTATTCTGTTCTAAAGGATCGCTATAAGTGAGAATCAAGTAGGTAAGTGAAGACATAGAAGTGGGACAGTAGAAGGAGGGTAGGATCAATGTATTGGGAGTTCAGTGAGGTGCAGGATTGCTGAAGGTCCTAGGTAAACAAAGAGAAGGGGCTGCATTGATTTGTAACACAAAGCCATTGGAAGTGATTTCTCTGGGCAGGAGTAGAGAGGGTGGCTTTGGAGAAGTGGAGTTCAAAGAACAGACAAGTTAGGGTATCTGGAGTCTCATCAATGTGGGTATTGAAATCACAAAAAATTATGACATAATGGAGAAAGCCAGGAACTAACCTCTGTGGCAGCCGGCAGCATAGATGACCACTGAAAATCCGAAAATTTACTGCTGATAACATCTATCCCTGGCAAAGATTTGAGCCTCTTCCTCTCCTAGGAAATGCTGCAGACACTGTACGCCCAAAAGCAATGGTAGAAGCCATATTGATTTCCCCAGGCTCAGAGAATCAAAAAACCAGTCTGGTGGCTGTGGAGTCAAAACCAACTCACAGAGACCCCTCCTTGGGCATCCGAGGCAGTATCTCTAAGGAAGTAGATTGTCCAGTATGCCTTCCGAGGAGTGGCTGGTGGGTTTGAACTGCCAGCTTTTTGGTTAGCAGGCAAATGTTAGCCACTATGCTACCAGAGGTCCCTAAAAGACTGTACAAGTTAGAATTTATTATTGATGCTCTCCAAGCTTCAATTTCCTACTCTGTAAAACTGAAACAATAGAAGTACTACCTCACAGAGGGGTTATGCATATTTCATGTAGTACTGTACGCAAAAAATAATTTACTGAACATTTAGGCTTTAGCTCATAGAACTCCCAGCAAGGTTATGAGGTAGGTGCAAATTAATTCCCAGTTTACAGACTAGGAAGCGTTGGCAGTGGTGCTGATGCTGATGGTGAAACACAAGGAGGGTCCCACTAGCGGTGGTTCACAAGTCCTATGAGAACATTTTGTGGCGAGGCACGGAAAGCAGGCGGCGGACTGGGCCGACCAAAGGTGACCTGCTTCGCTGGGGCTCCCACTGGATTGGCGGCCAACAGCTCCCTCCCGTGGCGGAAGCGAAGAGCGCAGCCGGCAGGCAGGAGCGGGCGCGGGGGGCGGGTCCCGCTAGGCGGGTGGGTGAGACCCGGACTCAGCAGACGTTCTGTGGGTTTGAGGACTAGGGACCCGGAAGGCGTCACCTGAATCCTCTGAATCCTCGGCGACGCACCTGGGCCAGGTGCTGCGGTCCCGCCCACCTCCAAGCCGCCCTTCCGCAGTCAACACGCACTCTCTTCAGACGGCAGTTCCTCTCGGGGCCTCTGAGCTTGTTTATACCACCCACTAAGGGTGCTCTGGTAGCATAGTGGCTAAAAGCACTTGACTGCTATCCAGAGGGCTGGCGGTTCAAACCCACCAGCCACTCCTCGGAAGGAAGGTTGGGCAATCCTACTTCCGTAGTGATACTGCCTCGGAAACCCAAGGAGGGGTCGCTATGAGTCGGGGCCGACTCGACGGCACATAACAACAACAACAACAAGGGTGAGGGAGCGGAGCAGCAGAGACTGTGGCCCACACTCTGTCGGAGACGCACGTCTGAGGGGCTACGCCCGGCAGCAACAAGAGACGCACGTGGCTGTTAAACTACGTTTACGGCGGGAGGCTGGAAAGGGGCGGGGCCTCTTAGCACACGCCCACGAGGCGGAGCCGCGGCCGGCGGCCAATGGGGCACGGAGCTGGAGGGGCGGGCTCGGGGCCTGGCATCCCCGTAGCGGCTGCGATCTTTTCCGGCCCCAGCCCTCCCTCCGCTCGCGGCTGACCCCTGCGGCTCCGGGGATCTCCCTTGAAGGGGCTGCGTCCTCGGGGGGCTGGGTGAGTGAGCACCTGTTCTGTGGGAGGATGCCTGGCCGGGAAGATGGTGCTCTACTCTCCCTCTGACCCGCTCCGGGGGGAAAGTGGGCAGGACTGGGCTGGGGAGGATGTTGCATGATGCGAGCCGGCCTGTGTTTTTGTTGTGGGAGTTGAGGGGTGTGTTTGGATTGGTGGGAGAGTTTTGGGGGCGCCTCGTGTGGGTGGGAGGAATTTGATGAGGCTAAGGAGAGGAATGCAAAAGCTGGCCAGTGAGTAAGGACGACCTGGGAAGAACTGATGCATTTGAATTACGGGATTGGCAAAGATTATTGAATATACCGTGGGCTGCCGGGAGAAGGAAAAAATCTGTTTGGGAAGAAGTATGGCTGGAATGCTCCGTAGACACAGGAGTGGCGAGACTTACTCTCCCGCATTTTGGACACGTTGTCAGGAGGGACCAGTCTCTGGAGAAGGACATGATGCTTAGTAGTAAAGTAGAGAGAATCAGCGTAAAAGAGAAAGACTCTCGATGAGAGGGATGGACCAGTGGTTGCAACAATGGGCTCAGAGGTAGCAGCAGTTGTGAGGATGGCACAAGACTGGGCAGGGTTTTGTTATGTTGTCCAGAGGGCTGCTGTGAGTTAAACTGATTCGATGTCACCTGACAACGATGATAAGAAATGGAGGCCGAGGCTGAGATAGGTTGAGGGCGGGGGTTGTAGGAGGCTGGAGCTTGGGAACATGAAGTTTCTTATGGCCCGTGGGTAAGGTGTTTGCTTGGGGCCTTGAGAGTGGTGGCCCAGGTCTCAGGAGGAGAGGTTGAAGAGCGTTCCCTGCCCATAACTCACTTCCCTTTTGTGGGATTTGCTTCCTCTTGTACTGTTTGTGCTGGAGGGGAGACAGGAGAAAGCTTTGCTTTCCAGTCTCAGAGATCTGGGAGGAGGGGGCTTGATAGCCAAATACTGAGGGCTTTCTAGTCCCCGTTGTTGGGGCCCTGGCTGGGACCACTGCCTCTTGAGCTGCTGGTAAGTTTGTACGCGTCTGTTTCCTTGTAGCCCTGCCCTTTGGGAAGGTTTCTTGATGCTTGGCTGGAGGTGTTTTGTGGGGCCCTTTGGAGCTGCTTTCACTCGTGAAATTTCTTTTGCAGGCCTCATAACCCATTTGTGGCTTCCTCTGCCCGTTCCCAGCCATGGCCAGCGAGAGTTCACCTCTGCTGGCCTACCGGCTCCTGGGGGAGGAGGGGGTTGCCCTCCCTGCTAATGGGGCAGGAGGGCCCGGAGGGGCGTCTGCCCGGAAGCTTTCCACCTTCCTGGGTGTGGTGGTGCCCACGGTCCTGTCCATGTTCAGTATAGTTGTGTTCATGAGGATTGGTAAGTGGGTGGTGGGTGTGGGGGTGCAGTGGTGTGGGAGGGTGGGACTGGGATGAGCTTGGGGAAGGGCCCTGAGAGAGAGAAGTGGTTGGTTGAAGGGTTTGGAGAGCAGGCTCCCTGTGGCCTTGGGCTAAGCTCTGCTGCGGAGATTACTGCTGATCAGTGGTGTAGAGGGTGAGGGGGGGATCATGGCCATGCTGTGCCACCCACCATGTGACCTGCTTTGCCCTTTTGCTCCAGGGTTTGTTGTGGGCCACGCTGGGCTGCTGCAGGCCTTAGCCATGCTTCTGGTTGCCTACTTCATCCTGGCGCTCACCGTCCTCTCTGTCTGTGCCATTGCCACCAATGGAGCTGTGCGGGGGGGCGGAGCCTACTGTATCCTCCAACAGTGGTGGACTTGGGTCTGGGAGGTTCTGTCTTCTAGGGAGGGTGTGGGAGTGGCCAGTACCCTCCATCCCTGGGAAGTCAGGGCACCAGGGAGGTGAGTTGTAATGAGTGACATATTCGTGCTGCCTCTGGTCCACCACAACCACACTCATCTGTCAGTTTGTCTCACTGTGGTGGCTTGTGGCTGTGGTGGTGTTGCTGTGAGGCTGGGGGCTATGCCACCGGTATTTCAAATACTAGCAGGCTTACCATGGTGGACAGATTTCAGCAGAGCTTCCAGACTAAGACAGACTCAGAAGAAGGAAGGGGCCACCCACTTCTCAAAGAATTGGCCGGTGAAAACCTCATGAACAGCAGTGAAACGCTGTCTGAGATATGTTATTGGTCTACCAGGTGTTTCCCCAGCTGTTATTTTGAGCCTCCTAGCAGTCTTGTCAGTTGAGTAGTTTTCTGTCCATCTCAGAGATGAGGAAATGAGCTCGGAGGGCATTCATGCAAAGCCGCGTGGCCAGGAAGTGGGCCCGCTAGGACGCGTTGCCACCAAGCGGTCCTGTGGGAGACAAGAGTCTTCAGAGGGCCGGCTGAGAGATCGCTTTGTTCCGTGGGCCCTTCCTTCTGCTCATTTCAGTTCCTTTTCCCTTAACACGCACCCCCTGCTTCCACTCTCAGTCATGATCAGCCGGACCCTGGGGCCTGAGGTTGGAGGCAGCATCGGCCTCATGTTCTACCTGGCTAACGTCTGTGGCTGTGCCGTCTACGTGCTGGGGCTGGTGGAAGCTGTGCTGGATGTCTTCGGGGCTGGTCTGTGGGCTCTCCACCCCAGTCTTGACAGCTCTGTGGGTTTGGGATTCTGGGACCATGAGGCAGAGAAGCCCTCTCCAGGAGAGAGAGAAAGTGATTCCTTAGCTTGATTTTCTTACGTCCTTACTGGGTGCCCAGCCTTATGCAGGTGATGCAGACATCTGGGTGATTGTCCTTGCCCATAGGGAGTTTGACATCCAGTCCAGGCAAATATTCCTAAAACTGACAGCAAGATTAGTGGTCCCCACGGGGAGAGCTTGGATGCTGGGGTAAAGCCGAGTAGGGGAAGAGGATGGGTGGGGCAAGGGAGGGTCTCTTTTTGCTTTGGGTCATAGTTGGGGGGTTCTGAGGCCTTTCTTTGGGGGTCTGGCCTTCTAACTGTCCTTTTCTCTTTTCAGATGCCACAGGGCCCAACGGACTTCGAGTCTTGCCCCAGGGCTATGGCTGGAACCTGCTCTATGGCTCCCTGCTGCTAGGCCTCGTGGGCGGGGTATGCACTCTGGGAGCTGGGCTCTATGCCCGGGCCTCCTTTCTTACATTCCTGCTGGTCTCTGGGTCCCTGGCCTCGGTGCTGGTCAGCTTTGTGGCTGTGGGGCCCAGGGACATCCCCTTGACACCTCGTCCTGGCCCCAATGGCTCCTCCCTGCCAACCCAGGTCGGCCACTTCACTGGCTTCAATAGCAGCACCCTGAAGGCCAACTTGGCTGGTGAGCTGGGCACCGTGGTGCCAGGGTTCTCGGGACGAGGGCCTGGGCTTGTGAGGGCTAGGCCCTTGGAGTCCGTGGATGGGAACAGATGTCTCAGAGAATTGGGGGCAGGATACCTGGACCTCAGAGCAATTTAATTAAAATTCGTTCAGTGTGTGTCTGTGCTGTGGTTTTTGCCCAGCGGGGACCACAAGATAGTCTCTGGCTTAGAGGAACTTGAGCCCTAGTTGGAGAGATAAGATACACATTCAGGAAACAATTCAATAGCAAAATAAGACAGAGTGAGATTCAAACAGACAACAGGGAGTTTGGGGCAGGAGACCTGGCCTGGGGGAAGGTGGGAGGAGGTGGAGTGGGTAGCATTCAGATAGGAGCAGGGAGGGAGGGTATTTCTGGAAAAAGCATGAATTAAGGCCTGGAGGGAGGGACAGAGGAGTATGGGGGGAGAAGGAAAGGACCCGTCCAGCTACGCTAGGGCCAGTGAGGAGGTTGGGGCTGGGGTCTTGGTGAGGGCTGTGGGAGAGGTGGGGGGTTGTGGGATGTGAGGAGAGGGTAGCCTGGCCAAGGTGTCTGTGTCCCTGACAAGGATGCTGACATCTTCTCCGTCCTGGGAACAATCCCCCCTCAGCTGGCTACGCCCTGGACTACACCACGGGGGCAATGATGACCTTTGCCAGCGTCTTCGCCGTCCTCTTCAATGGCTGCACCGGCATCATGGCAGGAGCCAACATGTCAGGTGCAAGTTCCTGCCTGTGGCCTCCTGGGGGATGGGGGCTGCCACCTCCTGCCCTTCTATGGGCCGTGAGGGTCCCGAGGCACAGGAGGGTGGTGGAGAGAGCTGACCTCTGCTTCCCTTGCTCCAGGGGAGCTGAAGGACCCCAGCCGGGCCATTCCCCTGGGCACCATTATTGCCGTCGGCTACACCTTCTTCATCTACGCCCTGCTTTTCTTCCTCTCCAGCTTCACCTGTGACAGGTGCCTGGGGGGTGGGGGCGAGCCAGGCCCTTGAGAGGGTGGGGGTATCAGAGCAAAGGTCAGTAACCCTGCATCACCAAGGGAAGCATGGGCGGGAGGAGCAGATACCCAGGTTTGGGGTAGGAGGAAAAAGAGGACTATCTCTGCCGTTGGGAATGAGATGGCTGCCACTGCTTGGGCTGGCTGTGTGGTGAGAGTAGCCTGTAACCAGGATTTGCCATGTGCCCGCCATGGAAGCATTGATTGTGTGTGTGTGTGTATGGAGGGGGCTTTCTAATCAATTTATATTTTCAAAAATACTTGGTCTCCTATACTGACCGTAGTGATACTGCCTCGGAAACTCAAAGAAGGGTTGCTATGAGTTGGGGCTGACTCGAGGGCACATAACAACAACAACAACAAACAACGTACTGGAAGGAAGGAGCTCTGGTGGTGCAGTGCCTAGGGCATTTGACTACTAACCAGAAGGTTGGCGGTTCAAACCCACCAGCCACTCTGTGGAAGGAAGGCTGGGTAATCTACTTCCATAAAGATTTAGCACCTTGGAAACCCAAAGGGGGTTCCTGTTAGTTAGAATTGAGTTGATGGTAGTGAGTTTGGTGTTTTGGTTTTATACTGGAAGGAGCTCTGGTATCATAGTGGTTAAAGCATTCAGCTGCTGACCACAAGGTCAGCGGTTCAAACCCACCCGCTCTGTGGGAGAAAGATGAGGCAGTTCTGCTTCTGTAAGGATTTCAGCCTTGGAAACTCTGTGGGGCAGTTCTACTCTGTCCTATATGGTTGCTATGAGTCAGAATGGACTTGGTGGCAGTGGGCTTGGTTTTGGTCGGGTGCGTGTACTGCTGAGAGTGACCACCCTGTCACTGAATCCAAAGCAGCCGAGTGATAGCAGTGGATACCCAGGGAGGCCACTTGGCACAGTTGGAGTGTTCTCTGATCCTTGAGAGGGGGGCTGGGTTGGTTGAGATGCACAGCTTTTTCCCACTTCAGTGCTGTGAACACTTTGCTCGCAGAACCTTGTGGTGTTTGCATATCTCTTACTGTGTTCCCCTTTCTTCTTCCCTTCTAGGACCCTGCTGCAGCAAGACTACGGCTTCTTCCGTGCCATCAGCCTGTGGCCCCCACTGGTGTTGATCGGCGTCTACGCCACATCGCTCTCGGCTTCCATGAGCTCGCTCATCGGCGCCTCACGTATCCTCCACGCCCTGGCCCAGGACGACCTCTTCGGTGAGCGCTCCCCTGCCTCATTGCTGGGCTCCGGGCACACCTTCTCGGCTCTGCCCTAGGCCCTGCTTGACCCAGGCTGATGGGGCTGCTGCGTATCTGTTATCACAGGTGTGATCCTGGCGCCCGCAAAGGTTGTGTCCCGAGGAGGAAACCCTTGGGGCGCTGTGCTCTATTCTTGGGGCTTAGTGCAGGTCAGTCTCCCTCTTCAAGCTACCCTGCGTCATCCCTTACGGCATCATGGCCTGGTCTCAGGATGGAGAAGGGACGAAGCTTGGGCTGGGAGAGATGGGTAGCATCCCCGGGTGGTGCAAATGGGTTAACATGGTTGGCTGCTAACCACAAGGTTGGAGGTTTGAGTCCATTCAGGGGCATTTCGAAAGATGGCCTGGTAATCTACTTCCAAGGGTTCACAGCCACTGAAAACCGTGTGGGGGACAGTTCTAATCTGGCACTCACGGGGCCACTAGGAGTCAGAGTCGATGCGATGGCAGCTGGCTTGTTGGTGACATATGTCCTGGAAAACAAAGCTACGTTGGAGTTTTGTGCAATGTATTGGTATTTGTATTAAAACACCCAACCTCTTGGTCCTTGCCCAGCTGGTGCTCCTGGCTGGGAAGTTGAATACACTGGCCGCCGTGGTCACTGTCTTCTACTTGGTGGCTTATGCCGCAGTGGACCTGTCCTGCCTGAGCCTGGAGTGGGCCTCAGCCCCTAACTTCCGGTAAGAGAGTAGGATGCCTGTGTCCCTAGAGGAAAGGAGGGAGGCATGGGAGGGCCGTGGACCAGAGGGACGGGGGCGGAGATGAGTGTGGAGGGGCTCTGGGGGTTGAGAGCAGGCTCTGAGTGTCCTTCCTTGTCTCTGTCTGCCCCCAGCCCCACCTTCAACCTGTTCTCCTGGCACACCTGCTTGCTGGGCGTGGCCTCCTGCCTGCTTATGATGTTTCTCATCAGCCCAGGGGCCGCGGGCGGCTCCCTGCTGCTCATGGCCCTGCTTTCAGCCCTGCTCACAGCCCGAGGGGGCCCCAGCAGCTGGGGCTACGTCAGCCAGGCCTTGCTTTTCCACCAGGTTGGGGGAGCTTGGAGGGGGGTGGTGAGGGGCGGCCATCCAGGAAAGCTCCTCTTCTCCAGGGGGGGCCTCCTGATCCCCGGGCTGGAGTTTGCGGTCCTGTCCGAGAGGTGCTGCGTGGCTGTCCTTTCTAGCCTTTCCTCCCCACCCCTCATCCATGTCCTCAGGTGCGCAAGTACCTACTGCGGCTGGACGTGCGGAAGGAACATGTGAAATTCTGGCGGCCGCAACTGCTGCTCTTAGTGGGGAACCCCCGGGGCGCCCTGCCATTGCTGCGCCTGGCCAACCAGCTCAAGAAGGGGGGCCTCTACGTGCTGGGCCATGTCACCCTGGGTGACCTCGGTGAGTGGCCCTCCTGCTCACATCCCCACCCGCCCTCCCCACCTTGGTCTCAGACATTCTTTGTGTCCCACACCTGCCGCTTCTTCCCAGATGACCTACCCAGCTGGCCACAGCCTGCCCTGACCTTTTTTCCTTCTGCCCATTTGGGATTTGGAGTCTAGGAAAAAGTGAAGGAGTTTGGTCCCACCGTGCTACCTTCCTTTGCCTGCTTTCTCTGCAGACTTCCTGCCCTCGGACCCCGTGCAGCCGCAGTATGGGGCGTGGCTGAGCCTGGTGGACCGGGCCCAAGTGAAGGCCTTTGTGGACCTCACGCTCTCCCCCTCTGTGCGCCAGGGAGCTCAGCATCTGCTGCGCATCTCAGGCCTTGGTGAGCTCCTTTGTCCATTTCCTCCAGCCCCTGACCCGGCCCCCTGCAGTCTCCGCTCCCCTCTCCCAGGGAGTGAATCACAAATTACAGACTCCAAGGAACTGAGAAGCTAGTGCAGATAAGACCAAGTGGCCACAGATAACCACCACATAGTGGGTGGTGGGTGATAAGGTCTAGGAAATGCTGAGGTTTAGAGATGGGGTGACACTGTATTTTTCCTGGTCCCAAAATTGGGGCACAGGCTCTGACCAGTCTGTTGTGTTTCTGGAACAGGAGAGTAAGTATTCGAGTCTGGGGCTGCCCATCAAATCTAGGGCAGATTTCTGAAGCCCCAGAGTTCAGAGAAAGGCAGCCTCCTCAGCACTGATGTGACCAGGAAGGGTTTTGAGAAGAGATGGTATCTCAGCCAGGCCTTGTATGGCGTAGGGCCCAGAGCCCACAGACCACAAAGGATGCTGGGGGTGCAGGGAAGGGTTCCAGCTTTGTGGAGGTGTCTCAGTGCTGAGGCTTCTGCCTTGGGCCACACGTTCTTCCAAATTCGTGCTCAGTGTCTGTGGCCTCCTCCATTTACCCGTTGCCGTAGTGCCTAAGGCATTTGACTACTCACCAGAAGGTTGGCGGTTCAAAACCACCAGCCACTTTGTGGAAGGAAGACTGGGCAATCTACTTCCATAAAGATTTGCCCCCTTGGAAACCCAATGGGGATCTCTGAATTGGAATCGACTCGAAGGTAGTGAGTTTGCTTATAGTTTTGTGGAGTCAACCTGACTCACAGCACTCCTAGAAGACAGAGTAGAACTGCCTCATAAGGTTTCCAAGGCTGTCAGTCTTCATAGAAGCAGACTGCCTCATCTTTTTCCCAGAGCACCTAGTGGGTTCCAACCACTGATCCAACTACCGACCTTTTCGCAGCCGAATGTCTTAATTGTGGCGCCACCAGAGCTCCTTCTTCTCTGTTTGGGATCTGATTGATACTCAGCAGCGTTGGACTTTGCAAATCAGAAAAGCTCAGGAGGGGGTGTCATTGCTTTCTGTTGCGATGTGGGGGAGTCTATACCCCTTGAGGTGTTTCTGATCATTATTAAGCATTGTTAGATACCCCCAGGCGCATCTGAGGGCCTGGTCTTTCCTCCGCCCCACCCTTTGTGGGAAGCCTGTGCAAAGAGGCCACTAGAAACTTCCCTGATTCAAGTGAAAGGGGAAGTATTTCTTCTAAGTAGTGCATTCTCCCCATGTGTGGAATTTGATTTACTGGTAGGTTTTGGGGGCTCTGGTGGTATAGTGCCTAAGGCATTTGACTGCTAACCAGAAGGCTGGTGGTTCAAACCCACCAGCCACTTCTTGGAAGGAAGACGGGGCAATCTACTTCTATGGAGATACTGCCTCTGAAACCCGAGGAGGGGTCGCTATGAGTCGGATTCGACTCGACGACAGTGAGTTTGGTTTTGGTTTGGTAGCGTTTGAAGGACCTCTTGTAGCAAGGTGCCGAAGGTATCTGACTGCTAACCAGGAGGTTGGTGGTTTAAACCCACCAGCCACTCTGCAGAAGCAAGACTGGGCAATCTACTTTTGTGAAGATTTACCACCTTGGGAACCCAATGGGGGTCACTACGAGTTAGAGTCAACTGGATGGCAGTGGGTTCAGTTTTTGGTTTGGTAGTTTTTTTGAGCCCGTTTGTTTCATGAGGAGTCATCTTAGAAATGGTCTGTGAAAAGGGCACGGAGGTGGTATCTTCTGACCTCTTCCAATCTCATCAGAGGGAAACAGAATCCCCATCAGCAGCCCAAGACTTACTCTGTGAGGCCAAACATGCCGTCACCCTCCAGCCTTTTACCAATTCTGGTACCAACCGTCCCTCCCACGGCACTTACTACTTCTCTGCTGGGTTCGATAATACATTGCAATGGCCACACAAAACTCACAGACAGTACTCACAATTGTGGGATTTATTAGGGAAGTAACAGCCTACAATTCAGGTTCAGGAATGAGCTCAGGATACAATTTTGTGATCAGGACAGTCTCCCCTCTGCTATGCCCTCAGGCACGCCTCTGTCCGCTCCCAAGTCCTTTTAGCAAGTCTCAGTCTTCCTGTAAATGCAGCTCTGTGAGGGGTAGAGATAATCCCACCGACAAGTACAGGAAGTCCCTCGGAGCAGTCCCTGCTTAGGATCTGACTTATGTACAACCCAGTTAGGAACCAACCCCATAAAGCCAGTTATATTAAAAACTCCAGTTACATAGAGCAATTCCTAAAAAACAAATGAGGTGCTACTTTGCAATGCACGTCAAAGCATTGTTATTATCACTGTATTATGTTATAGTCTTTTTAGTATCTGGAAGTGTTTCTTTTTTTATTCACAGAAGGGTACACTGTATACATATATTAAGATAAACACATGACTGACTGACATTAGATACAAATGGTAACTAACCGTCCTGACATACATACAAATTTGCCATAAAGGACAGATCTAGGAACGGGACTGCCCATATCATGAGGAGCTGTTGGCAGGGACGCTGCATGTTGTGGTTCACACGCGTGCACACCAGCTTGGTGCTGGGCTGCTGTGTTCATGTGCTGGCCCCTGGACCTCCTTGCAGGCAGACTTTGGGCAAGTTACTTCCCTGCTCTGTGCTCTGTGCCTCAGGTTCCTTATGTGTGAAACCGGAGAATAAGCCAGAGCTTGTGTCAAGGATAAAATGCATTAAAACGTGGAGTGCTTTCTATAGGACCTGGCCCCTGGAAAGTTCCTCAGGGGTGATGCCCCGCTCTTTGCAGGAGCACAGACCAGCCTTGTCTCACATCACAGCAGGGCCTGGACACTTTCCCTGGCGATGGAGGCCATGGGCTTAAGTAACCAGGATGTCAAGCTCTCCCATTGTGAGGAAGGTGTGGCTGCTGCTTAAATAGGTGCAGTGAATCACACCTTACTGTCTGTGGGCCACAGTGCTCACTTGTTAAGAGAATCCTGTAAGGTGAACTTTGACTATTTAAATGGAGATCAGTGAAGAGGTTAGTCACATAAATTCGTGTGAAAGTGTTCAGGGAAAATGAAAAGTCGTTATGCAAGCGTACGTAATATTGCCATTAGAACCCACACAGGGTGCATCTGTAATACCTTGTAGCTGACACATCAGCTGTCAGTGTGTGTGAGTGGGCTCCCATTAGGTGGTAGCAGTTCAGCCCCAGTCTGATCTGTCTGTTCCCTCCTGCCTCCCCCTCTGTGTCCCCAGGTGGCATGAAGCCCAACACGTTGGTCCTGGGTTTCTATGATGATGCTCCACCCCAGGACCATTTCCTGACCGACCCGGCTTTCTCGGAACCTGCTGATGGCACCAGGGAGGGGGGGGGCCCGGCCCTGAGCACCTTGTTCCCTCCACCCCGGGCTCCTGGTAGCCCCCGGGCGCTCAGTCCCCAGGACTATGTGGCCACCATGGCGGATGCCCTCAAGATGAACAAGAATGTGGTTCTAGCTCGAGCCTGTGGAGCCCTGCCCCCTGAACGGCTGACCCGGGGGTTTGGGGGCACGTCTCAGCCACACCATGTGGACGTGTGGCCCCTCAACTTGCTGCGCCCCCAGGGTGGGCCCGGCTATGTGGACGTCTGTGGCCTCTTCCTGCTGCAGATGGCGACCATCTTGGGCATGGTGCCCGCTTGGCACAGTGCCCGGCTGCGAATCTTCCTGTGCTCGGGGCCTCAGGAGGCCCCCGGGGCGGCCGAGGGGCGGCTCCGGGCACTGCTGAGCCAGTTAAGGATCCGGGCTGAGGTGCAGGAGGTAGTGTGGGGTGAGGGGGCTGGGACCAGGGAGCTGGAGGAGGAGGGAGACTTCCAGAACGGTGGGCGGGGAGATGCTGAGGCAGAGGCCCTGGCATGCAGCGCCAACGCCCTGGTCCGGGCCCAGCAGGGGCGCAGCAGAGGGGGAGGGCCCGGTGGGCCAGAAGGTGGGGATGAGGAGGGGGGCCCTGCCACTGCCCTGACCTTCCTCTACCTGCCTCGGCCGCCGGCCGATCCTGCCCGCTACCCCCGCTACCTGGCCCAGCTGGAGATCCTGAGCCGGGACCTGGGTCCCACCTTGCTCATCCATGGTGTCACCCCTGTCACTTGCACTGATCTCTGATGCCTAGCCCAGCCCATTCCTCGTGGTGGGTAGAGAGGGTCCACCCAGGCCTGGCGACCCTTCTTAATTATTGTGTGTGGAGGAGGGGAAGAACCTCGTCCCGCCCACCATCTCGTGCCATCCACGCTCTTGGGAGTGGAGCCCCATAGAACTGTCGAGGGGTTCTGGGCCCTGGCACCTCCTCTGTTGTGAATGGGCCTCTATACTCGAATGCAGCGAGGCTGTGCACTGAAGTCCCCACTTTTGGGGGGGTGCGGTCAGAAGCCCCCCTCCCCCTCCACTGGTGCCTTGATGGGAGGGGCTGGCTCTCCTCTTCCGACTCTAGGCTACCTCAGTTGGCCCCCTCGTCGATGATAGGCTCACCGACCCTGAGGTTGTGATGTGTTTGTTCTGTTTTATTTTTCTAACTCCGCTGTATGGTGAATAAAATTCCAAAACACTACTGACTGGCTGAGCACTGCCGGGCTGGGCAGGTGAAAGGGGGGAGGGTCGGCAAGGGGGCCAGGAACCCTTGGGGAGGGCAAAGTCCTTATCAGCACGTGGAAAAGGGAGGCGTGCTGGAGCTGGCCCTGCAGGGAGGTTGCCATGGTTAGGACTTGGGGTCGCGGGGCTTGGGGATTTGGGTTAGCTGGAGGCCTCAGCGCCGGCTCTGGGACATCACTCCCCGCCTCACAGGAGGGGCCAACTCTGGGAGGGACGGTGGTTTAGGGATAGGGGCCCACGTGACCCTCCCCCAGGAATGCAGTGACATCATCGGGGGCGTGGCCGTCCCCAAAATTGGAAAGGAAGGGAGGAAAAAAAAAAAGCAAGAAAAAGTTTCTTTCCTGGAGTTCCAAAGGAGGTGTGGGACCGAGGAGCAGGTCAAGGCCGGAGATCCGGGGCTCTGAGGGGTCCCCTGTTCCAGGCCATGTCGGGGCCCACCTGGCTTCCCCCGAAGCAGCTCGAGCCCTCCAGAGCCCCTCAGGGGAGAGCGTTTCCCCGAGGTCCCCCGGGGCCGCCAGCGGCCCATGGAGCAGGTAAGGCAGCCCCAGTGTGGGGTGGCTGGAGGGGCGGCCGACTGGCCAGTGCTCACCTCTTCCCTCCACTCGCCCCCTCTCCAAGCGTGCTGGGACCTCCCACCGCCCTCTTTCTCTGACCCCAAGAGGGGAGAGGAGGGACCCTCTTGGGACCCCTCGTCGTCTTCCCCACCCCCACCTCTGGTCTCTCTTCCCCCTCACCCCAGCACTCCAGCCCCACCCCAGAGTCAATTTTTGCCCCCTCCCATCTGAGCAGTGTTACCAGGCCTCAGGGGGACCGGAGGACCGGGGGCCAGCCTGGGGTGGGTCTCAGGGAGCACCCCAGCGCCCTCAGGTGAGTACTGGGAGTCAGGGGTAGGGCCCCCCCAAGAACCGAGTGTGAACTCGCGGGGTGGGGGGGAGACATTGTGATCTGCACTCTCTTTGCTTTTGCTCCGTCTCTAGGGACTCCCCCCAGATAGAGGGGGCTTGTGCCCAGGAGGTCTGGATGCAGAAATAGATTCACTGACCAGCATGCTGGCCGAGATGGATGGGGGTCGCAGTCACGTGCAACGCCGACCAGACCGACAGGTGACTCCCCCTCCCCCTCCCCTTCCTTACTGGCCCCTGCTCCCCCCACCCCTGCCTGCTCAGTCCAAATCCAGCCCCCACCTCCATCCTACTCCTAGCTGAGAGCTGAACCCCAGCGTGAAGTAACCCAGGTAGTCAGCCACTGAGGACGAGACCTCAGCCAACAGTTGCCCATCTCGGGGCCACACGTGGGGTTTCCACAGATGCGTGACCTGGAATGGGCCATGCTTACCTCTTGTGCTCCATTTCTTCGCAGGCATATGAGCCCCTCCAGCCCCCTGCCTACCGCACGGGCTCCCTGAAGCCGAACGGAGGGGGTGCACCACCGCTGCAGCTGCCAGCAGCCCCCTATGGGGGCCCCACCCCGGCCTCCTATGCTACCGCCAGCACCCCCGCTGGCCCTGCCTTCCCTGTGCAGGTGAAGGTCGCACAGCCAGTGAGAGGCTGCGGCCCGCCCAGGCGAGGGGCCTCACAGGCTTCCAGGCCCCTCCTGGGCCCCCACTTGCCTCTCCCCGGCCGAGGTGAAGTCTGGGGGGCTGGCTATAGGAGCCACCGGGAGCCAGGGCCGGAGGGTAAAGAGGAGGCTGCCGGAGTCCCTGGCCCTGCAGGAGGAGGAAGAGGAGGCAAGTACGGACCCCAGGTAAGTCTGCGGTCCTGGGATTTTGGGTCTTCACAGGCAACTGGGTGCTGATTGGGTGGAGTGAGGGTGGTGTATAACGTCCTGGTTTTAGAGCGGAGTCACAGATGTGGGATGTCAGAGCGTTGGATCCCAAGGGGTGAGGGGAAGGCCAGGAAACAGAAGAGAGGGGGCTTGAGTTTCACTCTGGCTCCTTGAGGCTCTGTCCTTGGCCCTGGGCTGGTAGACTTTCAGATGGGCTTTCTGGGTTGAACTGCCTGTCATGTCACACTCAGGAAATTGTGCAGTGCCGGGAGCCAGAGGTAGGACCAAACCCCTGCTTCCCATTTCCCAGGTCCCCCTGAGCCAACCTCCCGAGGAGGAACTTGAGAGGCTGACCAAGAAGCTGGTCCATGACATGAACCACCCCCCCAGCGGGGAGTACTTTGGTGAGCTGCCTGTGTTGGTGTGGGGGGGGAGGGGGAGGTGGTGCTGGAGGTGATGCTGGCGAGATCTGGCTTTGGGGTCTGTGTAGACTGACTTTGTCCCCACTAACCACAGGCAGGTGTGGGGGCTGCGGAGAAGACGTGGTCGGGGACGGGGCCGGGGTGGTGGCCTTGGACCGAGTCTTCCACGTTGGCTGCTTCGTCTGTTCTACATGCCGGGCGCAGCTTCGAGGCCAGCATTTCTATGCTGTGGAGAGGAGGGCGTACTGTGAGAGCTGCTATGTGGTGAGTGGTTGGGCTGGGGGGCTGGGGGGTTGGGGTCAGCAGCAGGAGGTGGGGACTTCCATCCAAGGTGGGAACTAGATGGCCAACCCCAAAAGAGGAACGGGACTCAAAGCTGGGGGACCAGAGACTGCTGGAGGAGGACGACAGTGGTCCCCTTGTAAGTGTGAAGCATTTCAGAGTTAAGGGCATGGGTTAAATTCCTACATCAGCCCTGTGAGATGGACATTAAGTGCTGATTCCCTTTTTATGGAGATTGTCAAAACCACCAGCCAGTCTGTGGAAGGAAGATGGGGCAATCTACTTCCGTAAAGATTTACCGCCTCGGAAACCCAATGGGGGTCCACTATGAGTTGCAATCGACTCAGTGGCTGTGAGTTTGGTTTTGGTAGCTCAGAGAGTTTAAATAACTTGCCCAGTAAGCTACAGTGCTGGGACTTGAACTCAGATCCTCTCAGGTCCACCTTCCACTGAATCATCATATGCAGGCGGCAAGGTAAACAGATGAGTAGGCTGGGAGGCCCCCTTGACACTCTTGCACGCCTTCCCACCAGGCCACCCTGGAGAAATGTTCCATGTGCTCCCAGCCCATCCTGGACCGGATCCTACGGGCTATGGGGAAGGCCTACCACCCTGGCTGTTTCACCTGCGTGGTGTGCCACCGTGGCCTGGATGGTATCCCCTTCACAGTGGATGCCACCAGCCAGATTCACTGCATTGAGGACTTCCACAGGTCAGTCTGGCCCTTTCCATCTCCCTCACCTCTCCTTCCTGCCCCAGTATCCATTGTTCCTGTTTTCAACCCTGCCCCTGTCCTCTCTCTCTTACCCCTTTTTTCCCAGTATCTAAGACCATCCCATCCCTCTGACCTCTGCTGTTTCTTCCTGCATCCCACCTTCTCTGGGCTCTGTGATTAGTCTCCTCAACCCTGGTCTTGACAGCCTCACCGGTTCCCTTCCACCCCAGGAAGTTTGCTCCACGATGCTCGGTGTGTGGCGGGGCCATCATGCCTGAGCCAGGTCAGGAGGAGACGGTGCGAATTGTTGCCCTGGATCGAAGTTTTCATATTGGCTGTTACAAGTGTGAGGTCAGGGGGCCTGGCAAGAGGAAGGGGTCTGGAGCGCTGGGTATGGTAACCCAGGGGTTAAGAGCTGACGTAAAGTTGTCCCTTCTTTTCCAACAGGAGTGTGGGCTGCTGCTCTCCTCTGAGGGTGAGTGTCAAGGCTGCTACCCCCTGGATGGGCACATCTTGTGCAAGTCCTGCAGCGCCTGGCGCATCCAGGAGCTCTCAGCCACCGTCACCACTGACTGCTGAGTCTTCCCAGAAGCACCTGCTGCGTTCTCTGCTCCCACCTACCACCCTCCCTGACACCTCCCTGTACAACTTTGTCATCAAATGCTGTCTCTTTTTTTTTCTAATTATGAAATAATAATCTCCCAAGAGTTTACAAAACTTTCAAGTTTATTGTTTTTGTCTGATTCTCACATCAGCCTCAGACACAAGCCGGATTGTTGTTACTGCCTATGTTTTCACTTGTGAGAATTTCAGAGAAATGGGGTACTCCGATTGCATGCTTCCTAAATGGCAGATCCAGGATTAGAACGGTCTTAGTCCAGGCTCAGATTTTGTAACCCTACTACCCTCTTTTTTAACGTACAGATACACCTCTCAGTACTATGTACTTGTTGTTGTTGTTGTTGTGTGCCATTGAGTTGGACCTGACTCATAGTGACCCCTCCTTGGGTTTCCAAGGCAGTATCACTATGTATTAGATGGGCAGAAATTCCTATTGACCTTTCACACTCAACTAGTTGAAAAAGGACTTGATGTTATCCCTGGGGGGGGGGCGGGGGATGCATTTAATTTTGGAGGCAGGCAACATGCTGCCCATCGGTCGGGACCAGTTTGGAACAGTGCTCATCCAAGTATTGGTGGGGTTAAGGCTGAGATCTGCCAATTTGGCGTAAAGTGGGGCATTTATGTCCAAGAGCAGGAACAACGGGTTTTGCAGGCAGCACATACTGTCCTACCACGATAAAGACGGGTCTCTGGTGGGAACACGAAATGGTGGGAGAACAGATTTTTAAAATGGTTGCTCACACCCCCTAACGCCAGTACTCCCCACAGCCCCATGCTCTTGCTCTGCCCGAGAGGGGAGACCACTCTCACGGTCACAAAGATCCCTGAATAAAAATGTCTGGGTGGGGATCAAAGACTGCGAACTGGCTCAGCTCCCACACACACACGCGGCACAGGGATCCTTCACGCGCAAAGAGCTCTACCGCCCCCCATTGGCTCAACCCGGCTCCGGTAGTTTCTCTCGCCCTTTCTGTTCTCAGGCCGAAGGCGCGCGAGATCTCCTGGCCCCGCCCCTTCCCATCATTCCTTCGAATTCTCCGCCTTGTCCCGGCCCCTCTGTTTTAGTTCCAATTCGGCTTGCGGGGAGTAGGTTGCGCTGTTCCGCATGTGACGCAAGCGCGGCGCGAACGGCGCGCGCTGACCGTCTATCCTCTGCTGTGCTACTTTTTTCTGGTCTCTACCTACTTCCTGGGCTTAGAGTCCCGTGTCTTCCTTTCACCCCGCGCGTCATAACTCGTTGCGCGCCCGAGCGAAGGCGCGGGCTCGGGTAGCCCGGAGAACAAGCCCGCCCTAGCGCGAGGTCAACGGCCGCGACCGATTCCAGGTGGGGGATGGGCGGGTGCCGGAGAGTCGCTGGGCCTCCGGCCGGCGCTGGTGCGAGACTGAGGGACAGAGGCCCAAGGGCCAGCGGGTTGCCGTTGCAGGCCGCTTTCGGGTCTGGGCCGTCAGGGGTGGGGCATCGAGACCCTTAGGGGCAAGTTGAAGTATCCGAGTCGTCCTTTTCATCTGTTTGGCAGGGAAGAGGGCTTAGGATGGCGGGAGCAACGGGAGGCAGGCCTTTGCGGGAGGGATGCGGGCGTGCAGCTCCCGGGGGGCGAGCTTCCCTCTTCCCGTCTTTGTTCATCTACATCTTGACTACCCCTCCCCGGGCCCCGGGCCCCCTCAGATCGCGCTATGGGTGACAGTGATGATGAGTATGATCGAAGGCGCAGGGACAAGTTTAGAAGAGAGCGCAGCGACTATGATCGTTCTCGGGAAAGAGATGAAAGGCGTCGAGGGGACGACTGGAATGACAGGTGAGACACTTTTTCTTCGGTTTTGTCGTGGTTCATTCTGTTTCAGTCCACCTTCATTAATTTTCTGTACGATTTTATTAGGGCGAATCATATTGAATTCCTGATACTGGAAACTCTTGTAAAGAAATGTCAGTCCCATCCGATTCATTCTATTTGCTATTAGGTGGAGAACTATATGCTTGCTTTATTTATTTTTTTAATTTTGGGAGTACTTTATAAATCAAGGAATTCTGGTGGCTTAGTGATAAGGCATTTGGCTGCTAACCAGAAGATCAGCGGTTCAAACCCACCAGTCTCTCTGGGAAAAGAAGATGGGCAGGCAGTGTTCTGCCCTAAAGATTTACCGCCTCGGAAACCCAGTCGGGGTCTCTATGAGTCGGAATCAACTCCGTAGCGGTGAGTTTGGTTTTTTGGTTTATAAATGAAATTAGTTTTTCTGTCAGCATCATTGTTAGCAAAATTCTGAAACGCTCCCAAGGGTACCTTCTCTTGTAAAATAAATACTTTCTATTGTTTGAACTGATTTTTTAAATACGCTTGACTTTTGAACTGGTTTGAAGATCAAAGGAATGAAGCTGAAAGTTCAAATGTAAAAATGCATTCTTTATATATATATATATATGTATTTAATATCTGACTCCATGGCAGTGCGTTGCATTGTGTTGCGTTAATATCTGTAGTTTATTGTTTATTGCAAAACCCAAAACCAAACTCACTGTTCTTGAGTCGATTCCCACTCATAGTGACCCCCATTCGGTTTCCAAGGTGGTAAATCTTTACAAGGAAGTAGATTGCCCCATCTTTTGTCCATGGAGTGGCAGTTGGTTTGAACTGCTGACCTTCAGGTTAGCAGCCAACTGCCTTATCCACTATGCCACCAGAGCTTCTTTGCTTATTGTAAATTATACCTGAAAAGAGTTGATTGGAATGCAGTAATTTTTAAAAGAAAATTTTTTATTGTGATTTGGTTGGAAATTTACAGAGCAAATTCACCTTGCATACAGCAGTTCATACACATATTGTTTCATGACATTGACTGCAATTCCCCACAATATAACAGCTCTCTTTCCACTCCCTCCCTGTAGTTACCTTTTCCCTATGTCTTTCTTTCCTATGCATTCCTTCCCCTTGAGCTATCTCCTTGTACAAATACTGCCCTTCTGTTCTCCCATGATTGATCGTTCTAAGGAGTGTACCTACCTGATGTAAGTGTTCACCCACTATGCCTGTCTGTTGTTTGGCTGGAAGCCACAGGAGTGAGTTCAATTCCAGATGTGAAGGGTAATTAGGGCCCATAGTCTTGGGGATCTCACCAGACTCCATCAGAGCAGTAAACCTAGTCTTTTTTTTTTAATGAATTTGAGTTTTGTTCTACAGTGTTTTCCCACTCTATCCAGGATCTCTTGCATTGATCCCTTTCCGAGTGGTTGACAGTGGTAGCTGGGCACCATTTAGTCCTTCTGGTCTCATGGTCATATACGCTGAGGTTCACATGATCCACTAGTTCTTTGGACTAATTGTTTCCATGCATGTTTGGTTTTCCTCATTCTTCTTTGCTCTCCACGAGGAGAGACCCATTGTTGCCACTTGCAAGCTTTTTAAGAGTCTAGTGGCTACTCACCAACGTAGGATGTAGAACAGTTGCAGTTGAGCTTGATGTCCCCAGTGACCATGGTCCTGAGTCTTGGCTGTGATCTTTATGGAAGCAGATCATTAGACCTGTCTTCTTTGGTGCCATTGGGTGGGTTCAAACCACCAACCTTTAGGTTAATAGCCAAAAGCAGTAATATTACAGAATTGGCTTCACTGGGGAGGTTGTCTTGGCAGGATATGATAAAAAATTTTTCTAATTGTTTTGCCTAAAATTTCGAAAAAAAAGTTCTTTGGACAGTGCTAATTGAGTTAATTGGTTACGTTTGAATCAGCTAGTGATTAGCTTTCTGGGATGTTCCTAAATTAGTTACAGTTAAGGTTTTACCCTTGAACTTCCGATATGGTTTCAAATTAATCAAAGTAAGAGGAAATATGGAAGTGTTTTTTTTTAAAAACAGAAGGGACTGATCAGTGAGCTGATGGCAGTGGCTCTGTTTGGAAACAGATTGTGAGTCTGAACTGATTTATTATCATAGTATTTATTCTTCCAGTATCATTTGGGAAAGAGAGTAAATCATTCAACTTGCCAGGCAGTATATCTCTTAACTGTGGAGACCCTGCATGTCCACTCTATTTTCCTTGGTGTTTGCTAAGAACGTTGGAAGAAAATCAAAACTGTTTTGGAGATGATTAAGATGTCATTGCCCTTCAGGAGTTCCTGGAATAGCCTTGGGGCTGTGCTGCAAATGATCATATATGAAAGCGTATGTGAAAGAAGATCATAAAAATAGTTCAGGGAACATTCTTACAAAGGAAGGGAGAGCTACAGGCAAGTGGCACTTAGCCAGACTTGGAAGGGTGAGTGGGGAATTCCTCAAACACAGATGGAGTGAACATCTTGGAGTTGTGAACGAATGCTGTGTTCGGGAAACAGTACAAATTCTAGTTTGGTTTAAGTAGTGATTCTCAAAATGTGGTCCACAGGCCTTCGGGGATCCCCTAGTCCCTTTCAAGAGGTCTGTGAGGTTAAAACTATTTTCGTAGAAACACTAAGGTTAGTGCTTTCACTGTGTTGACATTTGAACTGATGGTGCTATAGCAACGGCGGGTGAAACTGCTGGCACCTTAGCACAAATCAAAGCAGTGGTACCAAGCTGTAGTAGTAGTCATCGTTTTCTTCACTGCCACACCTCACAGGAGAAAAATAAAAAAACAGCTTCACGTAAGAATGCCCTTGATGGAGCGGTATGGATTATGAGTTTTATTACGTTAGACTCAAGTACTTTTCTGAGATGCTTGGTAATGTTGGGTAATATGATATTTTGATATGTTTAATGAGATGTATGAAGATTCATTCAAAGAACAAGATAGATTTTAACACAGTATGAAACACGCATGATAGGATTTCAGAGGCCACATTGCAGCTAACCTTTAAAACGACCACTTGCTTTGGAAAATAGCAAAGAACACTATCCACAATTACCTGAAAAGACTGCCAGATGCCTCCGTTTTCCAAGTCCCTGTTGGTACGAGGCTGGCTTTTCTGCACCTGTTTAGCCAGGACAACGTGGCACAACAGATTGAGGGGAGACACAGATCACAGAATCCAGCCATCGTCTGTTAACCCAGACCTTAAAGAGATTGGCCAAATGTAGAGCAGTGCCACTTTTCTCACTACAATGTTTTGGGAAATACAGGTTTCCCCTGCTATCCGAAAGTAGAATGGTCCCATTGAAACCTTTCATAAGCTGAAATTGTGTAAAGCAAAGAAGCAATTACCATTAATTTATATGGGAAACATTTTTGAGTGTTCCCAGACCCAAAAAATAACCTACCAAATCATACCAAAGAACACATATAAACTAAAATCTTAACACTAACATATTAAGCAGGCATGGTAGGATAGACACACAAGTTATGTGAAGTAGAAATAATGTACGTGCAGTTTGGTTCCTGGGGAAGGAGTGTGGCATTGCCACGCTTGCCTACTGTTTGTGCAGGGTGCAGGCTGCCTCTTTAATGGCAGAAAGCAAAACATACGCTGAGTGCTAGTTTCACTTTTCACCTTTGTTCTTAAAAGTGGAAATCCTCTTTGGATTTCATTCAGTTAACAAAAGCAGGTACTAATTTAGGTCTTCAGTAAAAGTGAAGTGATATAAGGCGAACTTTTGAAGGGGGGGGTACTTGTAAGCATTTTTCATGTAAATGTGTAATACATATAATAGGTAATTTAAGAGTGAACAGATATTTAAAATTTGCTGTTGTGATTTGGAGTATGGTAAATATTGATAGATACAACAACAAACCAAAAACTCTTTGACATCCTCAGTTTTTAAGAGTGCTGAGACCATTAAGTTGAAAACGGTTGGGTTAGAGGAGCTCCTGGAATGACAACTAGGAACCAAGGTTTTGAACAGTGTTGTTTGCTGGCGTGTAAACAAGGGCATGCCACAATCAGAGATGTGTTTAAGAAAGCTCACTTTGAAAATAGACGGGAGAGAACTTAAAAACAAAACCATTGCTGCATGCAATTCAAGGAGAATCAACCAGGGAATGGACCAGGTTAGAGTTTGTGGGGATGGCAAAAAAAAGTGGATTGCTTTGATAGTTTCTTTGTTTCAAACTTTTTATTTTGATCTGGGTGAAATTTTACAGAGCAGATTTGTTTGCCATTTAGTAATTCATACATGTTTTGTTTTGTGACATTGGTTACAATCCCCACAGCTCTCTTCCCACTTCTTCCTGTGATTACCTTTTCCCTGTGTCCTCCTTTCCTATGGATTCCTTTCTCTGCCTCGGTAGGTTTTGAGACACAGGGTTAAGACAGTAACAACTGAGCTGTGATACTTGATAACTGGGTAGATGTGATACATTGGTGTAACAGTGGGAAACAGGAGGGAGGCAGGGTTGGGTGCATGGTGGTGGGCTTTGTAATAATAACGGGCTTCATTCTGGCATGCTGAATTTGAGGTGACAATGGATTCTGTTTGTTGTTAGGTGCCATCAAGTCATTTTGACTCCGTGACCCCATGTGACAGAATAGAACTGCCCCATAGGGTTTTCCAGGCTGTAATCTTTATGGGAGCAGATCCCCAGGTCTCTGTTCTGTGGAGCTGCTGGGTGGGTTCAAACTACCAACCTTTAAGTTAGCATCTGAGCGCTTAGCTATTGTGCCACGTGGCTCCTTGGATGTCTAATTGGGGCTTATTAATGTGGATTTGGAGCTTGGGTAAAAGGCCAGGCTGGGCAATGATTGAAGTGATAGGAGAAGACAACAAGGAGTGTTTCTGTTTGGAGTGAAGTTTTATGATTTTAGATGTCAGCCTGTGCAGCCTAGCATCGAAGCTAAGTAGATTTCAGAGAGATGCAGCTGGTTCCTGTGAGGTGGAGGTCAGACTCACCTCCACTCTCTAGCTTTGTCACCGTTTCTGACAAGCTGCACCCCCCATGGCATTCTGTTTCCCACTGGACTCGATGATTCGTTGTAATGGCCACATGGAACTCACAGATCGTACTCATGGTTATGTGGTGTATTAGGCAAATAACAAGTGTAACTTGGGATCAAGATCAACTTGGAAGTAACAGGAACACCTTGGGATCAGGATCAGGTGAGGTCTGAAGGCTTTGTTGAGGTGAAGAGAGTGCACACTTCTTCAGTGCAGGGCAGTTTCCCACCAGGGCAGCTTGCTCAGGTCCTTCTCGTGGCGGTGCTAGCAGGTAGGCTGTCCTCTCGGCCGTGCACGGGGCTCCTGGCCTTCAGCCTCCCTGCCGTAGGCCTTTGCACCGTTAACTGGCCCAGGTCACGGCCAGGGTAGCAGCTTGCTCGGCTCTCATGGCTGCTTTCCTCGCCCAGCTTCCTGCCACCCCCAGTAGCTCTGCTGCAGGGCCCCTTCTGGGCTGCTCGCCATCTTCAGTGACAGCCCTTGACTCGTGTTACAGCTCTTAAGGGAGCTTTCTCTCTCTTTCTCTTTTTCTTAACCTCTTTTTGTCTCTCAAAATCTCTGTAGGCTTGCTTGCTCATATAAGCACCCTCCTTGCCAGTTTCAAGCCGCGATCCTCCCAGCAGGACCAGACAGACCAATCCCCACAAGTCACTCAGTCCTGTTGAATGGATTTTCAAGCCACTATTTGCGTAGCAAATCCACTGATCTCTGCAAGGTGTAAGATAGCTGCCTACGGCCAAACAAACAGCAGCAAACCATCAGGTTGTTTACATTTTATCCAGGAAGTGTCAGTCACCCCAGGAATCCCCTGGGTAAAAGTAACAACAAACCTTCTGGGCCAGAAAACAACCTGGGAGGTCCCCCTCACCCAAGTTGCATCTCTAAAGAACTAGCGCAAAGGTCACCTCAGGACTTAGAGGAAAAAATCTCCCAAGCTGTTTTTCTAAAGAACCAAGGCACACGGTCATGTAAAGGAACTAATTTCTCCATAGTCTGTGTGAAAATGACATCAGGGAGGAGTTGTGTGACCTCTTCACCTCACAAATTAGGAGCAGAATCAAGATTAGCATCAGCAGCCCAAGGCCGATTCCTGTGAGGTGGAGCTACCCTCCAGCCTTTTTCACCGATTCTGACACCAGCTGTCCCACCACAGACACTCTACTTCTCTGCTGGGTTCAATAATTCATTGCAGTGGCCACACAGAACGCAACAAGACTCACGATTATGTGTGTATATATATATATATATATATATTTTTTAAAAAGGGAAGTAACAGGTTATAGTTCAGGTTCAGGAACACTCAAGATACAGTTATTCAGTCAGGACATAGTCCCCTCATCTATGCACACAGACACGGACTCTCTGGCCCTTGGCCTCTTAGCCACTTGCCCTGCTCCACGATGTGTTACAAAGCTCTTCTCGCTTTGCTGGTAAATGTCTCAAGGCACCTTGCTCTGCCAGTAATCCTTAGCTTGAAGGCGTTCAGCTGTCGTACTCCCACCCACCGCTCTCCTTGTGGCTGGGCTGCATCTGCTGCCACCATTTCTCCGCTGGGGCTTCTCATTTGTCTGTGTGACAGCTCTCTTGTCTCCTGGATCGCGGAGGTTTGGTGCAGAGACCTCAGGCAAAGGGCACACTCCACTCCTGGCTCTTCTTTCTTGATGGTAGTGAGACCCACCCACCCCTTCCTGCCTTGGGATGGCTCATTTTAAGCATACATAACGTTAGGATGGCAAAACTGACCGTTCGGTTCCATACACGTTCAGGTTCCATGCATTTTATTTGCATGGTCCCACCTGCACAAGCGTGCCATGCCCCTTATTTACATTACAAGCAATATAACCAATCCCCTGGGTGGGCCACCAGCACTTCACGTAGTTCCACCTCATTGTGTGGTGAGAGTCATACAGACCACAGCTGGAAGGGCCATGAAGCAACTCACTGCACTGCAGGCTGGTGTCTCAGAAAGGAGAGATCCTGTCTGGGAGGGTAGCTGTGGGGTATCCAGCGGTCTCTTAGTTACTGTTTCTTGTCTTTCCCTCCAGAGAGTGGGACCGTGGCCGCGAGCGACGCAGTCGGGGTGAATACCGTGACTATGACCGGAATCGGCGAGAACGCTTCTCTCCGCCCCGCCACGAGCTCAGCCCCCCGCAGAAACGCATGAGGAGAGACTGGTGAGAACACGGTAGTTTCTCAGGGTCCTCTCCGGGGCCTCCGCTCTCTTCCCTCATCTTTGCCGAAGCCTCTGTCATTTCCTTTTCTCAAATTTCCCATGAACTCATTGTTCCTTTGTCCCGTCATACCCTGGGTGAGATGGCATTCCCCAGCTGCACCCCCTCTGCCTCGCTCCTTGTGTTCTGGAGGACGGAGCCCTTCTCTGTCTGACTTTTGTGTCCCCCACCCTCAGGGATGAGCACAGTTCTGACCCATACCACAGTGGCTATGAGATGCCCTATGCTGGGGGGGGCGGGGGCCCAACTTACGGCCCCCCTCAGCCCTGGGGCCACCCAGACGTCCACATCATGCAGCATCATGTACTGCCTATCCAGGCCAGGTAAAGACCTGCGGCTCTCGGGACAAGGGAGTTGGTAGGCTTGGAGGTGGAGCGGGGTTGCTGAAGAGCCATGACGAGCCAGGAAGTGGGTCAGGCACACGGAGGAGTGCCCGTGGGGGTGGCAGCAGCTGGTGCCTGGGCTGACGTCCATGGTGGGCAAAGGAAGGGGGCAGCTGGCTACCTCGGCCCCCCCATCCCCCCACCCTCTTCCCCCACAACCAAGACCTCCTGACCGGGCCCTCCCCAGGCTGGGCAGCATCGCCGAGATCGACTTGGGTGTCCCGCCGCCTGTCATGAAGACCTTCAAGGAGTTTCTTCTGTCACTGGATGACTCTGTGGATGAGACGGAGGCAGTTAAGCGTTACAATGACTACAAGCTGGATTTCCGAAGGCAGCAGATGCAGGATTTCTTCCTGGCTCACAAAGATGAGGAGTGGTGAGTGCCCCTCCTCCGCTGCGTTTCCCCGGGCGTGTTTCTCTGGCCCAGCCAGTGGAGCGTGCAGCCCTGCCCTCCCGTTCTCCCCAATCCAGAATTTCGTGGGGGCGGGGGATGGGAAGGATACCAGCATTGGCTGATGGGGTCTCCTCGGTTCAACGACTGCCATGGCGCCCCAGCCCCACTCCCTTCCGTGCTGTCCTCAGTGAATGGGACACCTCCAGGCAGCTGGCCGGAGACACCTGGCCCCTCGGGGCAGCAGACAGACTGTCACCCACTCGCTGGCATTGGGTCATTGTCATTCCTGATCGCTGGGACCCTCTGTGGCTGTGGCATCCTCCCAAAAACGACGAGTGAATCCAGACAAGAAAATCAAAGATCTCAGGGTCGTTTGACAGAAAAAAGAATTTTAATTTTTTTTCCTTTTGTGGATGTTTTAATTTTAATCAACCATCTTTTCCCCCCTTCCTGCTCCTCCTCCTCACCCTCTTTCTGCTCCTCCTCCTTGAAAAGAGCCAGAACTGGGAACTACACCCGCCCATCGCCGGAGCTCGGAGCAAACCCACCTCACCCCCACCATACCCAGCCCATACATGAGCCCCTGGGCTGAGCCTCGCTGCCCCGGCCAGGCAGACAGGCAGGGCGCCGCTGTGCACAATGCAGCGGTCTAGCTGAATGTGATTGCTCAGGCAGCTAGTCAGTCAGGGCCCCCACCGCGGAGTCCCGCGGGGGTGGGGCACCCGGCCGGGCAGCCCCAGCCAGGAGCCAGCCGGCGGCCCCCCAGCCAGCATGGGCCCTGGGCACGGCTAGTTAAATCTTGAGCTCTGTTTGACCCAGCAGCCAAGGTAAAGATCCTGGAGGTGATGCCTGCGGCTTTTCCTTTGCTCTCACGCTGACCATGTGGCTCTGTCCCGTCTTCCTCTGCCCTCTCCTTTCTTTGTCTCGTCTCTAATTTACTTTGAGTCTTTCCCGTCCCTCTTCTTGCTCCATAACACTTCTCTCTCTGTGTTTTCGTTCTCACTGTCTGCTCTTCACTTTGTTTTCGCTGTCTGGGAGTTTCTCACCCTTTCCCTTCCTTTTCCTTTTTCTCATCCTCTTGATTTCTTCTCTTCCCTCCCCCTCTCCCAGGTCCTATTTTCAGTGTTTTCTTTCTCACGTTCCACCCCAGCCTGCTGCCCCTCTCTCTCTGTCCCGGTGGCCAATACCTAAGGTTATGAGGGCACTTCAGTTTCCCTCTAGTCTTTCCCTATCCCCTCACCATCTTGCTTGTCTTCCCAAGGGGGGGGGAAGACACTTTGCCTCTTTCTACCTGGTTTTTCAGGTTTCCCTCTGTCTCCCCACTAGGGATGGAGGGAATTGGTGGGAGCAATCTATTAATGACTAGAGTTTGGGGTTGGCAAGAAGAGGGAGGTTCTTCAGGGCCTGTAATTCCTTAGTCATCCTCTCTGGCACTTCGGGAAACTTTATAAATCACTGTTTCCCGGAGACTTGGGGCAATCAATGTGCCACTCCGGCCCTGCCCTCCTACTTTGTCATTTTTCTTCCCAAATCCAGAGCTCTTAGTTCCTGATTCTCCCCCATATCTTCTCAAGCACAACCTTTGGTTCCCTTTGGGATTGATTGGGTGGTTCTAGTGTACCCCTCTCCCCTAATCTCTACTTTGCTGCTCTTTTGTGGGTGTGAGAGGAGGGGGGCTGTGCCCTAACTTTCCTGGGCCCCTCCTCACATCCTACCCCTGGCCGCCGGTGACGGATTTTCTCTCTTCCTCCCCCGTTCCTTCCCAGGTTTCGGTCTAAGTACCACCCAGATGAGGTGGGAAAGCGTCGGCAGGAGGCCCGGGGGGCCCTGCAAAACCGACTGAGGGTGTTCCTGTCTCTGATGGAGAGTGGCTGGTTTGATAGTCTTCTCCTGGACATAGACAAAGCTGATGCCATTGTCAAGATGCTGGATGCAGGTGTGTGAGTGGACGGTGGTGGGGGTAGGCGGGGTTGTCTCGTGACCAAAGTCTTGTTGAGAAATAGGAGCAGGTGGACAGAAAGCCAGAGGCTGAAGGCGAGGGCCCTTGGATGATGACCTCTGCTTTTTGGTTGTAGCTGTGATTAAGATGGAAGGAGGCACAGAGAACGACCTGCGCATTCTGGAGCAGGAGGAGGAGGAGGATCAGGCAGGAAAGCCTGGGGAGCCCAGCAAGAAGGAGGAGGGCCGGGCGGGACCGGGGCTGGCGGACGGGGAGCGCAAGGCCAGCGACAAGGACGATAAGAAAGAAGACGGCAAGCAGGTCGGGGTGACGGGCCATAAGGGGGGAGGCTGGGAGTGGAGCTGCTTCAGGGGTGGTGGGTCCAAGGGGCTGGAAGTAGGGGATGGT
Source organism: Orycteropus afer afer (assembly GCF_000298275.1). Taxonomy (NCBI): domain Eukaryota; kingdom Metazoa; phylum Chordata; class Mammalia; order Tubulidentata; family Orycteropodidae; genus Orycteropus; species Orycteropus afer. The sequence goes on from NW_006922129.1 coordinate 1,663,217, forward strand.
GTGGCGGGTGGGCTGAGCTGTGGAGGCTGGGAGGGAGGGAGCCATCTGATGAAGGTTGAAGGGGAGAGTTGACATCCCCGGTGACTGCCTCTTCCCGAAGGCTGAGAACGACAGTCCTAATGATGACAAAACTAAGAAATCCGAGGGTGATGGGGACAAGGAAGAAAAGAAGGACGACTCTGAGAAGGAAGCCAAAAAGGTGGGCTGGCTTACGTGGGGTTGGAATGTCAGAGCTGGGTCCTGGGTTCTGACCCCTCCCCTCCCGCTGTCATGCCACAGAGCAGCAAGAAGCGCAGTCGCAAGCACAGTGGTGACGACAGCTTCGACGAGGGCAGCGTGTCTGAGTCTGAATCCGAGTCGGAGAGTGGCCAAGCTGAGGAGGAGAAGGAGGAGGCTGGTTGGTTCTGTTTTCTGTTGACAGTCTGTTGTCTTCCACCTGGACAGGTTAGGGACAGGGTGGGGGAGACTGGTAGAGTGGACGGGGTGGAGGGAGGTGGTGCCTGTTTAGGGAGACTTCTCTGGGGGGTGGTAGCAGCTTGCTTCTGTATCCTCCCCTCCAAAACAAGATCCACCAACTCCCACCACCTCTCGCACAGAAGAAGCACTCAAGGAAAAGGAGAAGCCCAAGGAAGAAGAAAGGGAGAGACCGAAGGAGGCCGCAGGGCTGGAATGCAGACCCCGGCCTTTGCATAAAACCTGCTCTCTGTTCATGCGCAACATCGCACCCAACATCTCCCGTGCTGAGATCATTTCTGTGAGTTGGGGAAATGGTGTCCGAGCCGTGATGACCCCCAGGCATCGTTCCTTGGAGGAGGCCCAAGGCACCCATTTCTCTGACAGGGAGGCCCCTTCCCGTGGGACACACCTGCTAGGCCTGACCGTGTTGCTTCATTTGCTTTTGGGGGCTGGCATCCTTAAGCTCTTTGTTGTTCTGTCCTTGCCTAAGGAGGGGAAAGGTTAAAAGGCAGTGGTCCTCGGGTTCTGAGGACTGGGGATTGGCAGAAGCAGCCTCCTTGTGTCATCACTAAATGGGGGCTTCTCTCCTCTGCTCTTCCAGCTTTGTAAAAGATACCCAGGCTTTATGCGTGTGGCGTTATCCGAGCCCCAGCCGGAGAGGAGGTAAGGAACTGAGCGGCGTTGCCCTGGAGACTTGGAAGAGAAGGTGCAGGGTGGGGTTAGCGGCCAGCGCTGCGGCCAGGGCTGTCCCCCACTCCTAGATGATGCTGGAGTTTTGTTCTTTTCTCTCTCGGTTAGGTTTTTCCGTCGTGGATGGGTAACCTTTGACCGCAGTGTCAATATCAAAGAGATCTGTTGGAACCTGCAGAATATTCGAGTGAGTTTTAAGGAGAGGAACTTGGCTGTCCGTGCTCCATACAGATTCTTTTGTCTGTTCGTGGAGTCGTATACGCACCCTATTTTATCCATTTGGTCCCGCTCACGTGTAATGTGTACTGTTGTCTCGATGAGGCTCTGGGGCTGCTAACCAGGAACAAGATACAGCTGGTCCGTGTCCTTGGGACGTCGTAGTCTTACGACCGATGCCAACAGGGCCATTGTTGGAGTTGCTGACTCTTGGGCAAATCGTGCTAGGGTGGTGAGCCTTGTGATGACCTGTTCTCTCCTGCAGCTCCGGGAATGTGAGCTGAGTCCTGGTGTGAACAGAGACCTGACGCGGCGTGTCCGTAACATCAATGGCATCACCCAGCACAAGCAGATAGTGCGCAACGACATCAAGCTGGCAGCCAAGCTGATCCACACGCTGGACGACAGGACCCAGCTCTGGGCCTCAGAGCCTGGAGCAGCACCTCTGTCAACGGTCAGTGACACCTTGTTCCCACCCACTTCTCTTGGTCCCTTCTTGTCTGGGTAGTAACACCACCTCCGGTGCTCAGCAGAACAGACTGGTGCTAATAATTATTTGTGGGTTGTTCCGTGCCCCTGAGATGATTTCAGCTCATGGTGACCCTGTATGATGAGGTAGAACTGCCCCGTAGGGTTTCCTAGGCTGTGATCTTTACGAGAGCGGATTGCCAGGAATTTTTTTCCCTGTGGAGAGGCTGGTGGGATCCAATTGCCGACTTTTTAGGTTGCGACTGAGCACTTTAATTGCTGCACCACCAGAGCTCCTTACTTGTAGGTTAGGGTAGGATAAATAAAAGCGAAGACAAAGCTAATTACTAAATGAGGCAAAAGCTAACAGGTCAAGTGAGACCTGAACTCCTCAGCCCCTCACAGTGCCTTTTCAGATGAGGCCCTTAGGCTGTCTTCCCTGAGGGGTTTGCCTTGCCTGCCCCTCTTCATCACCCCTACTCCTTCTCCCTGCCCCCCAGAGTCTGCCATCTCAGAACCCAATCTTGAAGAACATCACTGACTACCTGATCGAGGAAGTGAGCGCTGAGGAGGAGGAGCTGCTGGGGAGCAGTGGGGGGGCGCCCCCAGAGGAGCCTCCGAAGGAGGGGAACCCGGCCGAGATCAACGTGGAGCGAGATGAGAAGCTCATCAAGGTGCTGGCTTCAGCCTGGGGGGCCCTGGAGAGCATGAAGGAGTGTGGTCAGTAACAGGTCTGACCTGGCTTCTCATTTTCCTGTAGGTTTTGGACAAACTCCTTCTCTATTTGCGCATTGTACATTCCCTGGATTACTACAACACGTGTGAATACCCCAATGAGGATGAGATGCCCAACCGCTGTGGCATCATCCACGTCCGGGGTCCCATGCCACCCAATCGCATCAGTCACGGTGAAGGTGAGCTCCCAGGCCCCGTTCCCGAGTGCCCTGCCATGTCCCCTTCGCCCCGTTCCCGAGTGCCCTGCCATGCCCCCTTCACACACACACACACACACACACACACACACACACACACCCGCCTCTGATCTTCCTGGCATTCTGTCAGCCCCTCCTCCTGGAAGGCGTTCCTCCTCCTCTGAGTCCCTGCTTCAGGTTCCCTGCTGCAGACTGCTCTCCTCTCTCCCCCCACCTCCCAGTGCTGGAGTGGCAGAAGACGTTTGAGGAGAAGCTGACGCCGCTGCTTAGTGTGCGAGAGTCTCTTTCAGAGGAAGAGGCCCAAAAGATGGGTCGTAAAGACCCTGAGCAGGAAGTGGAGAAGTTTGTCACCTCCAACACCCAGGAACTGGGCAAGGATAAGTGGCTATGCCCTCTCAGTGGCAAGAAATTCAAGGTCTGGGATGATAGAATTGACTTGTTAAAACTGTGGGAGGAGGAGGGTGGGCCAGGAGACCTCTTAAGACAGGGCCTGGGGAGGGAACTGGGGCAGTCCAGACTCTCGGCAGGAGGGGAGGAGAGGGGAGTGCGATTCTTCCAGATTGGGTCTGTGGAGAGATTTTGAAGAAAAAAACAAACTCATCCATCACAGTCAGATTAGTTCTGACTCGGCAACCCCGTATGACAGGGAACCGCCCTGTGCTTTAAGGAAGCAGACTGCCGTAGTTTCTTCCCAAGGAGCAGCTGGTGGGCTCAGACTGCTGACCTTCTGGTTGGCAGCTCAGCACTGAACGACTGTGTCATCAGGCTTCCTTGTGGAAAAGAGTAGTGAACCCAGATTCCTCTGTCCTGACCCTCTTCTCTTCATCTAGGGCCCCGAGTTTGTACGCAAACATATCTTCAATAAGCACGCAGAGAAAATTGAGGAAGTGAAGAAGGAAGTGGCATTTTTTAATAATTTCCTCACTGATGCCAAGCGCCCAGCTCTGCCTGAGATCAAGCCAGCTCAGCCCCCTGGCCCTGCCCAGAGTAAGATACGATCCATGATGGTCTGTCCCATTTTCCCCTCCCTAGGCCATCCAGGGACTCCCTGGAATGTGTCATCCTGAGATGTTTCTACCCCACCCTCAGGCAGTATACTTAGAGCAGTATTGTTCATGCCCCCGCGCTGATGCCCCCCGCAGTAATTCATGTCCCTGTCTGTGTTGTACTCCCCCCAGGCCTGACGCCAGGACTCCCCTACCCACACCAGACGCCCCAGGGCCTGATGCCCTATGGTCAGCCTCGGCCCCCCATCTTAGGTTATGGAGGTAAGTTTAAGAGGGGAGAGGAAAGGGCTCGGTGGTTGTGTGGGGCTGGGAGGAAGACAATTGAGGATGTAATTGAGGTGGTCATTTCTCAACATGATTATTTTCATAGCTGGTGCTGTCCGCCCTGCAGTGCCCACAGGAGGGCCTCCGTACCCCCATGCCCCATACGGTGCTGGCCGAGGGAACTACGATGCCTTTCGAGGCCAAGGGGGTTATCCCGGGAAACCCCGCAACAGGTGAGAATGAGCAGCAGCATCTAAGCTTTTGTTGCCCTCTTCATACTCCTCTTTAGGGACCCTGCACTCTCACCCCATTTTACACTTATCTCAGGATGGTTCGGGGAGACCCACGGGCCATTGTGGAGTATCGTGACCTGGATGCCCCAGATGATGTTGATTTCTTCTGAGCCATCCACTCCCTCCCTCCTGATAGCATCTGTACTTGTGACTGCCTTGTCCCAACAGCTGAGAAATTTTTGTACGTTCAGCCCTACTGCCAATAAAAGCACTTCCCCAGTGATGACTGAGTGCATCATACTATGGACTCCCCAAGTGTTCCCAAAGACTGGTGGGGCCGTTGTTAGCTGGGACTGGCCACTTTATTGATGACAAGTGTCTCAGGCTCTGCAGGGACTGGACTTCCTTGGGGCTTGACGTCCAGCAACCCTCACTGCCTCTCAGAGGAGTTAAGTGGCCAGAGACAGTCTCAGTTCTGGGCCCTTAACAGTCCAGGGTGTGCTGCTGCTTCTGCTGCTGCTGCTCCAAACGGCTGGTCAAGCACAGGTTGTAGAAGGAGTTGGGGTCAAAGGCTGTGGCTACCTCCTGCCAGCCCACCCATCCAGCAGCCTGTAGTTCAGTGGGGTTTTCAGGAGCACCCCAGCAGTGGGGGTCCAGTATCAGGACGTGGGCTTCTGTGCGTGGCCCCAGGCACACTCCCAGCAAGGCCTTGGCTCGGGCATCCGCATCTCCTCCCACCATTACAGGTCCCCCACCCTCTGAAAAGTGGGAGTAAAGCCTGTCCAGTTCCCCCTGAAGGCCCATACCACGGGGTACGTGGCAGAGGCGCCCCTGGGGCCCTCCGAAGTGGGCGAGGCAGAGGCTGGCTTCTACACAGCCGATCCAGCTCGGGGAGCCGCGGAACCCTGGAGGCTTGTCGCCCATGTCCTCCAGGGCTGCCTGCACGGCGGCCAACCCCGGCACGCCCGTGGACTGGCCCTCAGGCCACGAGCACAGAGTTTGCAGGGTGCGGTAGCCGCAACCCCACCCCCGGTCGTCTAGACCGTCGCAGCCATAATGGTAGTAGAGATAGTGGCCCGAGAGTAGGGCTAGGCGATCGTAGCCGCGGCATGGCGGGGCCAGGCCCAGGTGGACGTCTCTCAGCAGTTCCAGGACGATTACCGGGAGCGGGGGTCAGCAAGTCCTGGCAGATGCGTTCCCCCGGCGCCAGGTGCGAATTGCAGGGAGAACTCGAGGCTCCAACGCTTCCTCCTGGCGAAAGATCTTAAGTCTAACTGGGTAGAACTGCCGCGCTGGCTCCGGGGACGTTCCTCCGGCATTAGACCGGCGGGAGCTCCCACAATGCACCGCCGTGCCCGCCCCTCCGCAATGCGTCACTGCGGCAAGCCCGCCGGCTTTCAGGGCGCAGGCGCTATCTCCGCTACGTGGGGCGGGGCAGCTCGGGAGCACAATCGCCCAGCGTCGTCCCGGGGGGACTTGTCTGGCAACTCCAGCCCCAAACATCAGGCCCCTACCCCCGGCTTCCCAGTCGCGCACACTCCTGTGACTGTAACAGTTTATTGGCAGCCCAGAGGGGCGAAGGCACCGCAGGGGAGGGAGCTCGGCCCGAGACATGCAGAGGACGGGGAGCCCCCGAGGAAAGTCAGGGCGCACAGGGTCTGGGGCTCATCTGTTATAGCCCAGCCCTTAAATAAATAGTATATACAGCTAGAGGGCGGGGTGGGCGGGGTAGGAAGGGGCTCGGGCTCCCGCCTGGGTCACAGGTCTGAGCAGCGCGGGGTGGGCGGGGCAGGAAGGGGCTCGGGCTCCCGCCTGGGTCACAGGTCTGAGCAGCGGCCCTGCTTGCTGTAGTGGTCGAACTGGTTCTTCCAGTGCACCATGTAGGAGCTCCAGCGGTGGAACTCGGCCTTCCACTGGCGCTCCGCCTCGTCGAGCGTGTCTGCGGCCAGGGTGCCGGCAAGTAGGCGGGGAACAGACACAGGGAAGGTCAGGGAATGGACGAGGGGGGGCGAGGATGCCGAGAGGACACACGGACAATGTGGGAGACCACGTGGGGTGGTGGGGAGAGCATCAGGCGAACAAGCGAAAGACGACGACGAGAGGGAGGACGAGGGTGGAGACGGGGCCAGAGGAGGAGGGCAGGAAGGAGGGGAGACGGAGAAAATGACCGGAAGACAGTGGCCAGAAGGGATCCGAAGGGGAGTGGGTTGGGGGGAAAAAAGAAGAGACAGAAATGGTTGACAGTTATAGCCCCACTGGGGGTGCTATCCTGCTACGGGCCCTCCCTCTCCTCCCAACATCAGGCTCAAGCTGCAAAGGTTAATTTTTTGTATAAAAGTCTTCGGCTTCTCCATTTAAACAGCAAAGGGGTGTGGGTCCCTGAGATGGGTCGCGAGTCACCTCTCCCCCCATGTCCAGTTTGAGTCTCCTGGTTTGATTAGGGAGGGGCGCTAGGTCGGAGTCCCTGAGTGGGGCCCCTCCCCACGGTCGACCACTCATTAGAGGAGAGGCCGTGGTCACAGCCGCAGGAGCCGGGAGGAGAGGAGGAGGAGGAGGAGGAGGAGGAGGGGCAAGGGGAGGCCGGGCCCGGGCCTCAGGGCAGCCTCCCCGTGGGCGGGGCCTGAGCAGGTGCTGGGAGCCTCCGGGGCTGGGGATGGAGAAGAGAGGGGTTACGCCCAGCCGGCTCCAACTCCCCCCTCTCTTCGCGCCCCAGTGCGGCACCCCCGCCTCCCAGCCCCTGCCCAGGCTGGTCCCGGCGTACCGGTGGCGCTGAGCAATTTGGGAAGGAAGCGGTTCCAGAAGGCGCAGGCCTGGGCGCGCAGCCCCCGCCGCACCTCCAGCGGCCGCAGGTTCAGGCTCACGTACTGCTGTGCCCCCGCAGTGTACGGTGGCCACTGCGGGGCTTTGGGGTCCCGGGGATCATTGGGGTCCCTGCGAGAGGAAAGGGAAGCCTCAGCTCCCCATAACCCTGCCCCGCCCCCAGGAGAGGGAGGTGAGGGATGGTGGGGGGCAGATGGAGCAGGGGAAGCAGGGCTTCTAACCCTGGGGTCTTCAGCCCATTCCCCCTCCTACCACCTCCTCAACCCCTACCTGTTCTCTGCCTTCGGTCTCCTTACCCCCGTTTTTCCCCTCCGTCTGTGCTCCCATTAGAAAAACTGCTGCCATTTATCGAGTCCTTACTATGTGACCTGGCCCAGTTCCCCTCTTAAATACCTCGTTCACGCTGGGCAACGTGGATTTGATGCTGGATTTAGTGTCTCCCACTTCAGGCAAGTAAACTGCTGTTGGGGCGGTGTTGAGGGAGGCTCACAACAGCGCTGATGCAGTTTAATTCAGACTAAAGTTCATGCTTCTGTATGAACTCGTCTTCGTCTCAGACTCTCTTCTGTTTGCCTCTCTCTCTCTCACTGCCCTTATCTTTTGGGACTTGCCATTCTGCCTTGCTCTCTCTCTAACCTTTCCGCCTCTTAACCTTCTTTTCTTTATGAACCTCTCCTCCCCACCTCCCGCCCTCTCCCTCCCTCCGGCCCTGTCTGCTTGCCCCGCCCCCTTCCCCCGCCCCGGCTCCCAGAGGCCCTCCTCCCCCTCGGCACTGCTGACCCTGTGCGGGCGAAGTTGGCCCAGTATCTCATCAGCCGCTGGGCAAATCTCCTCTCTTCCACCGTGTAGTTTAACGAGGGTTCCAGGGGGAGCCCAAAGATGAACTCGATCTCGTAGCCGTGGGGCACCCCCATCCAGAGGGGCCAGGAGAGCGTGGAGGCACGGTGCTCAAAGATGTAGGCATAGACTCGGGCACCCTGGGTGGCCAGTCGCCCAGCCAGCTGGGCCACGGGGCACACCACGTTGTGGTCGCCCACCACATCGCTCATGGCCTCCCTAAGCCGCGCTGGGTCTTCGGGGTGCAGCCAGTCTGTGTAATGCAGGACCACAGCCTCGGCCACCAGGTCACTCACCTGGGGGACCCCGACCCGCACCCCGGCCAGGAACTGGGCCCGGCTGATGAGAGACTCGTTGTCTTTGCTGAAGCCTGGGGCCCCGTAAACCAGAAAATAGGAGCCCTCATCCTTCACCACACCCACCAGCACCTGAGGGGACAGGATGAAGGACAGGGGCACAGACGGACAGGCAGACAGAAACAGACAAAGAGCCAGAGAGATGAACAGTTATAGACCCAGAACCACGGACCGAGAGAGTACGAGATGGGGGAAGGGATGGCGAGAAAGAGGAAAATGTAGCCACGTTTCCACTCTTTTGATCACCCTGGGGTCCGAGTGTGTTTGTGCCCGAGTCCTCAGGGAGGAGGAGGTGGGCATGGGGCCTGGAAGCCTGGGTCTCTGGGAGTGGGTCTTGAGCCCTCATGCCTAGGTCCCTGGGGAGGGGGGGAGAATGGGCCCAGAGGAACCAGCTCCACCCTCGCCAGCCACTAGTTACCTGCAAGCCCTGGAAGTCTCCAGCGTTGATGAGGGCCTCGGGTGTGTCACTGAGGAAGTCTCCGTCTACCACAGGCACAAAGGAGAATCGGAAGACACTTTCTTGAGGCAGTACGCGCCACTCGTGGTCAACCAGGTCCTGGGCAGGCCGTGTCCGTAGGCAGGCCACCAGCTCTGTGTCATTGCCACCAGTGCCGCCCGGGGGACAGCCTACAAGGCGGGCCAGCAGTGTGGCTCTGCGGCGGGCCTCTCCCACGCCCACGGTGGCCCAGGGCCCATTGGGTGCCCCGCTCTGCAGCACAGCCCTGTGGAACAGGCCCCGGCTGGGCGGGGACAGCAGGTGCATGCCTACAGAGGCAGCGCCGGCACTCTCCCCGAACAGTGTCACTGACATTGGGTCCCCCCCAAAGGCTGCCACATTCTCTTGCACCCACTGCAGTGCCAGCCTCTGATCCAGCAGACCCACGTTGCCTGGGGCCTCCCGGCTCCCCGGCAGGGCCAGGAAACCAAAGGCTCCCACCCGGTAGTTCATGGAGACCAGCACAGTGCCCTCGGCCTGTGCCAAGAAGCGGCCATCGTACACGTCCAGGGAGGACGCCCCACTGTAAAAGCCACCCCCATAGATCCAAACAAGGACAGGGGTGGGGGATGCAGGCTTGGGGTACGGTGTCCACACGTTGAGGTAGAGGCAGTCCTCACTCAGCTCACGGTTAGGGTTCCACATCTCGGAACCCTCAAAGCCAGGGTACACGGTGTCCACATATTGGTGGCAGACCTTCTGGAAGGCTGTGGCGTCCAGCACTCCTGACCAGGGCCGCTTGGGCTCTGGTGGCAGAAAGCGACGGGGGCCCACGGGGGGCTCTGCGAAGGGGATGCCCAGAAAAGCAGAGACAGGGCCACCAGGGGCCATGAGGCGGATGCCCCGAAGCCGGCCCCCACGCACAGTCACCAGTAGCTCTGGGTCCTGCCGGCTCTCAGCCCCTGCCCCTCCTCCAAGGAGAAAGAAGAGGAGGAGGAGGAGAGGGGAAGTCAGCGAGGGCATATGCAGGGAACACCACGGGGGCGGCATGGCTGCCAGGCCAGGCAGGTGTCTGTTGGGAGAGAAAAAGGCAGAGGGTGAAAGCCTGAGGCAGCCCAGAGGAAGATTAGGTAATCCTCTTGCCCAAGGGTTATCAGTGAGCAGCAGAGGAGGTGGGGCGGGTTAGCAGAGAGGAGGAGAGAAACGGAAGGAGGAAGGGAGACAGAGACAAGGACGCGGGCTGACCAAGCAAGAAGGCACAGAGACCAGCAGACACACACTCAGACAAACCTGGCCAAGACAGTTTCAGACAGACTAGCCAAGGGACCTCCCTCACCTTGCTCGGGGGAGGCCCTTTGCCCTCACCTCCTTCCCTGCTGGCGGCCTGGGCCGGGCCCAGTAGGCGCAGTGCGGGCACCCGAGGCCGCAGTCCACGCACAGGCCACACGGCAGGGGCGGGGCCCTCACTGATCCGCAACGCTGATGGAGGAGCTGGGGGCGGCGTGGAGGCGCAACCCGAGCCTCTTCCCGGGTTGTCCAGGCCTGGGGCCCTGCGGGGTGGGTTGGGGGGTTCAGGGTGTGGGAGCCGTAGGTCCTGGGATACCCCAAATCCTGCCAGCTTCCCACCGTGACCCACCCTGCCCTGCCTCATCCACTGTCTGGCTCAGCTGGGGACCCACTGGTTCCCGTCCGCTGCACGCCCCCCTCGTCTAGCCCCAGCAAACAGGTTCGCCAGCCCTCGCCCCCAGGACTCGAGTCCCCCATCCGTGCGATGTTGTGGTGCCCGCTGCCGCCAGGCGGCGGCAGTAGAGACCGAGAAAAGCAGGGCGCTCCCCGCCCGGAGCCCGGGAGCCGGGAACTTGGGGCGGGGGGCCTGGGGGGCTCGAGGACATTGCGATGAGGCCTTTAGGGCGAGCCCGGACGTCTGCGTTCAGGGAGCTCCGGAGATCCCCGGCTGCAGGGGCGGAGGGCGCTATTTTGGGGCAACAGCTGCTGAGGTTCCGGCATCTCCGGCCAAGGGATCAAAATTCCCCGGGTCGGAACTCCCCCCTCGCCGGGCGCTCACCCCTCACCCAGCCACCGCCGCCCTGAGCCGGGGAGTGGTGGTGCTGGAGATTAACTAGGAAACCCGAGTGCAGCTAATTATAACTCGGGGCTTCCGCTGAGCCTCCCCTCCCCAAAAAATAAAGACGGAGTCCCCGCGGCAGGGGGGCGCCCGGGCCCGGGAGGGGACCTCGGCTGCGCGCGCTACAGGGGAGCGCGAGCCCCAGCCCTCGGGATCCCGGGGCCCAGCCGGAGCCAGGAACCTGCGCAGCACGGGTTCCACCCCAAACACGGGGCGCCTGCCACTGGCCCCCGACTTGGGGGCAAGTGGGGGAAGGGATGCACCGGGGTCCACACAGGGATCCGAGAGCAGAGGCGGCGGCCAGCCCCGCGGGGCGCCTGCTCCCCCGCCGGCGGCGGCTAGGGAAGAGTTAAGGATGCGTGTGGGGCGGCGGGGGCGT
>NW_006922129.1:1677341-1679070 GCF_000298275.1 Orycteropus afer afer
GGGGCTTGCCTTCCCGTAGGCTCCCAAACTTGGCTGTTCTAGGAAGGAGTTCCTACGTCTCTCCAGTGGACACATGGAGGGCAGGAACAGCTTGTCACCCAGGGTTCCTGTCATCTAATGACTGAAGAAATGCTTAGAAAGTGACCAGACAGAAAGCTGCCCTGGCAGAGACCTCCTCTCACAGGTCACTGCTGACCTCAGGCTGGATCTGCTGCTAGAGTCAAGGATGGGGTGCCCAGAGTGGGCTGGAACTCCAGGGAGGCAGACCCTGTTTTTGGCTGGGCTGGGGTAAGTAGATGTAGCCAGGAGAAAGGTGCTGGGGTCCTGGACCAGGACAAAGGCAGTCCCTGCCTTCTTGGGGTGACAGCAGTGGGGTAGTACTATGGGAGGGAATCCATGGGTGGTAAGGGTAAGGCTGGGTTGTGGATCCTGAGGCCAAAAAACCAAACCAAACCCACTGTCATCGGGTTGATTCTGACTCATAGCAATTCCATAGGGTTTCCAAGGCTATAAATCTTTACAGAAGCAGACTCCTTCATCGCTCTTCCATGGAACGGCTGGTGGGTTCAAACTACTGACCTTTTGGTTAGCAGCTGAATGCCTTAGCCACAGCCCCACCAGGGCTCCCTGTTCTGAGGCCAGTCAAAACTTGATTCTTTCCAAAGCAGGTTGCTGTGGAGACCAGTGAGCAGGAGACGGAAGGAGAAGCGGGGTTTTTGAAGATAACTGAGTCTGGAACAGAAAGAGGATGTGGCCATTTATGTTGGTACCCTCATTCCTCGCCCTCAAGCCTGGGGTAGGGTTGTGCAGGGGTAGGGTTGCACAGGGAAGATGGGAAGAAGAAATGGAAGGCTGGCTCTATAGGGGGGAAGGAGTTGCGATCTGAACAGGAGGTCCTACTCCTGGGGCCAGGGGAGAGGTCAGCTGAAAGTGAGTGGGTTAGTTGACTCTGCAAGTCTGCATGGGGTCTGTTATGAATTGAATTACGTCCCCCAAAATACGTATTGTAAATCCTAACCTCTACACCTGTGGTTGTAATCCCATCTGGGAATGGGTTGTCTTTGGTGTGTTAATGAGGCAGGATTAGCATAGGGTGTATCTTGAGTCAACCTCTTTGAAATATAAAAGAGATTAAACAAATGAGCAGAAGAGGGATGGGGTGAGATAGACACCAAGACACAAGGAGATCTCCATGGAACCAAGAAGGAGAAGCTTAAAGAAACAAGGACCTTCCTCCAGAGCCAACAGAGAGAAAGACTCCCCTAGAGCCAGCACCCTGAATTCGGACTTCTAGCCTCCTAAACTATGAGAAAATAAACTTTTGTCTGTTCAAGCTTCCCACTTGTGGTATTTCTGTTACAGTGGTGCTAGGTAACAGACACCATCATAGCAGGATGGAGGTCCAGCTCATAGCAACCCCACGTGCAATGAACAAGCAGTGGCTGGTGCGGCACCATCCTCATCATCCTCACAATCACTGCTACCCCTGAGCCCTCATGGCAGCCACTGTGTCAGTCCATCTCATTGAGGGCCTTCCCCTTTTTCGCTGACCTTCCACTTTACCAAGCGTGATAGCCTTCTCCAGGAGCTGGCCCCTTCTGACAATAGAAGAGCATGAAGTCTGCTCTGTTTCCAAGGAGCATTCCGGCTGCCCTTTCTTCCAGGACTTTCAGCATTTCCTCCAGCACCACGACTCAAAAGCATCAACTCTTCTTTGGTCTTCCTTATT
>NW_006922129.1:1679170-1680099 GCF_000298275.1 Orycteropus afer afer
CCATGCCCCCTGCGCGCATCTCCGGGTGCCTCGCGGAGGGTCGCGCGGGCCTCCTGAATCCAAGGACGTGCCCGCCCTGGGCTGCGTGGTTCCCACCTCTCCAAATTGGGCGTTCCTCTCTGAGCAGTGGCGTCACTAAGGGAGTTGGAGGGAGTAGGGGGTGCGGACATCATCGTGTGACCCTGTCAGAGGGGGTGACACTAGAATAACTGCTTATAAAATTTTTATGCAGTATTTCAGCCGAAATTTTTTTTTTATTAAGTTTTTAAATAAAACATCTCTGTAGTTAGTGATAGAGGTGTCTCGGTGGTGCAGTGGTTAAAGTTCTCGGCTGTTAACCGAAAGGTCAGCCATGGAAACCTACGCAGCCGCTCCCTCAGAGAAAGATACAGCAGTCCGCTTTAGCAGCCTGCTTCCCTGAAGATTTACAGCCTTGAAAATGCAATGGGCTAGTTCACCTCTGCCCTGTAAGGTCGCTGAATCAGCTAGAAGGCTATGGGTTTTTTAACCGGCTCCGGTTAGTATTACCCAATTGCAATTAAGCTTTGAATCACGTGGTTTGGTGGGCACATGCCACGAGCCCAAGCTGTTGTTTTCCTTCCTGCTGGTATTTTTATAGTCTCCGATTTTGTCAAAAGTTCTGGTGTTTTAGCTACAATATTGTGGTAATTAGTATTTGTGAACCTATATCAGTAACGTTTTTGAGAATGAACCAAAAAACAAACAAACAAAAAAACAAACCCAGACTCACTCCCGTGGAGTGGATTTGACTCAACAGTGACCCCTCCTTTGGTTTCTGAGGCGGTATCACTACGGAAGTAGATTGCCCAGCCTTTTTCTGACGAGTGGCTGGTAGGTTTGAACCTCCAGCCTTCTGGTTAGCAGTCAAATGCCTTAGGCACTAATTAAAAGGAGAGAGAGAGAGAGAG
>NW_006922129.1:1682730-1699562 GCF_000298275.1 Orycteropus afer afer
AGGTTATTGAAAATACCATGGCTTGGGTTGGGCATACCTCAGTCTTCAGGGAGACATCTTTGCTCTTCAGCACTTGAAAAGAGGTCTCTTGCAGCAGATTTGCCCAGTGCAATACATCATCTGATGTCTTGACTGCTGCTTCCATTGATGTTGATAGTGGAACCAAGTAATATGAAATCCTTGACAACTTCAATCTTCTCCTCATTTATTGTGATGCTGCTTATTGGTCCAATTCTGAGGATTTTCGTTTTATGTTGAGGTGTAATCCACACTGCAGATCATGCTACCCACATGGAACTACGACTTACATTTCTTTCACTTACCAGTATGTCTTTTTTATTTTATTTTAAGAGCTTGTTTTACATTCAGCGTAACCTGTCCATTTAGTTTCATTCTCCATTCACTATGTCCAACCCTAACCCAGTCTCCTCCCCTCCCTACCCTGTAACCCTCCGCTGTGCCCCTCATATTTATGCACTCCTGTTTGTCCTGCATTTCCTCAATTTGAGTGTTGGTCCTCTGGTGTCCCGTGGTCTATTGCTCTAAGGGATGTATTCCCATACAGTATGTGGGTGCGTCATCCTGGGTTGAGTGGTCTACGTGTACATCTTGTTAACTATTGGGCTGAGAACCCACCCCTGGAGGTTAGTTTCATTCCAGGCGCAGAATGTATTCCAGGGCCATAGTATTAGGAGTCTCACCAGATTCCATCTGACCAGTAATTCTGGTCATTATTGAGTTTTTGGATTTTGTTCCACGTTTTCCCTCCCACTCTATCCAGGATCTTCAGAGTTGATCCTTTCCTGAGCGGTTGGCATTGGCAGCCGGGCACCATCTAGTCCTTCTGCGCTTACCAGTACATCTTGAGCAGCTCACCGCCAGAACTTACGCACTGAGCATCTTCTTTGAAACAACTGTCCACCAACCCACAGGGTAGTGTGCTGTCCTGTGATTAGAACTTTCCCATCGATAGGACTTTTTAAGTTGCCTCCGTTTTCCCGTTCTGCCTGGGATCGTAGGGAACATCCTTGCCTGCCTGTCTTTGTGCACAGGTGTGAGTCAGCGGCTGGGTTTGTGCCTCTGAGTGAGCCTAAGTGCCAGATCAAAGCGGCACACCATTTACATACCCACTTAGCCCTCAGAAAGGTTGAATCCATTACTGTTCCACCATCAGCCTGTGAAGGGGGTGGTTCACCCTCACTCACCAGCATGGTGAATTGTCACACGCTCTTGTTTTGTCTTTAGCTAAAAGCAATGCAAATTAATTATTTCACCGTTCCTGTAGGTCAGAAAAGGAGCTCTGGTGGCCTAGTACCTAAGGTGCTTGACTGTTAACCAGAAGTCTGGTGGTTCAAACCCACTAGCCACTCTCCTCAAAAGGAAGGTTGGGCAATCTACTTCCGTAGTGATACCACCCCGGAAACCCAATGAGGGGTCGCTATGAGTCAGATCTGACTCCACGGCAGTGGTTGCGTTTGCACTTGTAGGTCAGAAAAGGAGCCCCGGTGGCGTAGTGACTAAGGAATTTGACTGCTAACCAGAAGGCTGGTGGTTCAAACCCACCAGCTACTCCACGGAAGGAAGGTTGGGCAATCTACTTTCAGAGAGATACTGCCTCAGAAACCCAAAGGGGGTCGCTATGAGTCAGAATTGACTTCATGGCAGTGAGGTTTTTTTTTTTTTTTTTTGTAGGTCAGAAGCCTAGGGTTGGCTTGGCTGGATTCTCTGCTTAGGGTCTCACAAGGTGAAATCAAGGTGTCGGAGGGGCTGCCATCTCATTGGAAACTGGGAGCCCTCTTCCAAGTGTTATATATTAAAGGCAAGATGGATTATATGGAGTCACCGAGAACTCTGAGACCGAATCAAGCTCTGAGCCCTTTAATTCTGGGGTCGAGAGGGGGCTCATGCCAGAAGGGACTCTCGCCCCAGAAAAGCAGCTTCATAGGGTTTATAAAGACAAAACCCACAAGTGGGCGGGCTGTCATATTGAGTATCTCTTTTTTATTCTTTGCAAGCAATCTCTTACAAAAACAGAAAGCAATGTTAAACCTAGTCTAGCAAATAACACCTGTAAAGAAACTCCTTGGCATTGTGGTTGGGCCTCATCCGCTATGGGGGCTTCAACTAGGACTCAGCCTTTGCAAGCAGACTTTCACAGAAGCTGAAAAAGCATTATACTTGCTCTAGCAAGTTATACCTATAGGCAACACTTAGCATCGTGGTCTGTCTCTGTGGTTGGCATAGGGGCTTAACTAGGTCTCCGTGTTCTGCCAGAATGGATGGAGTGGTCTAGGCCTGCAGCCTTTCAGAGGAAACAGAATGGGGTGGTCTAGACCTGCAGCTTTTCAGTTGAAACAGGATGGGGTGTTCTAGACCTGTAGCTTAAGGAAAAGAAACTTTATGGGGGTATCAGCGTGTCAAGATGGAGTCAGTTAAGCTATCTGGCTCATCACACAAGTGCACTGAGGTGGTTGGGCATAGCTTCTCTTTAAGGAGATAAGAACCTCTGTACACACTCAGGGAGTATTTCTTCAGTCATGTATGTTATCTCTGTATCTGACACACTTGAGATCATGTACGTTAGGCTGGTTGTTTCCCTGCATGGGAATTTCCCACGGCAGAGCCCTGTTTCAGCCATGATTTCCGTTTTCTTAGGTACTAAATGAGGGAACTGGGTGAGTGTGGGGTCCCGATGCCCTCCCTGGCTTTGGTGTTCCTTCTTGGTCCTCTGCCTCCTTTCTTTCATCTTCTAACTTCCAAACCTGCCTCAGTTTCTCCATTTCTCTCAGGCATCCAGATACCTAGCACCCAGCACTGATGGGAAAATGTTGCTGGGTGCTGGGGGCAGAAGCCAGGGACGCAGGGACTTGTGGGTCCGCTGACCCCAACCCTGGCTGAGGTGAGGCCTTTGACTGCCCTCCTTTCCTGTCCCCAGACCCTCTCCTCACTCTCCTGTCTCTACTCTCCGGTCCCCTCGGTTACTCTCTGTTTTGAACTCTGTTCTCAAGTCTGTCTTGGGTAGATGAAGGAAGGGACACTCGTTCGATCTTCGCAGGAGCAGAGAGTAAACTGGGATCGAGAGAAAGGTAGAGAGAGGAAGACAGAGGCCAAAAGGCTGGGGCAGGAAAGGTCAGCCTGGATGGCCTCCAGGGGGTTGGGCTGCCCTGGGACAGAAAGAAAGAGGGAAGGTGGGTTGGCCAGGGTGAGAGCAGCCCCCAGACAGTGGAGCATTTCTTCTGCCACCTAGAGCCTCCACACCCTCCCAGCCCCTCTCCCACTGCCCCAGGTAGCCAGTCCCTAACATCTACTATGAGTCCTATCGTGGTCCCTAGCCAGGAAGAACTACCTCTTCCCTTCCAGCCCACTCCACCCTCTAGTAAGTGTCCCTCTATCCTCATCTATCTTCTCACTGCTCAGGGAGGCCATGCCAGGTCTCTGGGCTCCATTCCCCTGTCCATTGCTCTGTCTGTGCTGGTCACTTATCACCACACAGTAAAGGAAGGTCCCTGCCTCAACCAAGCCTAAGTTACCCTTTGTCCTACACACACACACATACACACACATCATGTTTACTAGACCTGACAGAACAGTATTAGTTCCTCCCACTGTCACCAGGGTCATCACTGTCCCCACACTACTGTGTCATAGTGGCTGTCATGGTCTCTTATTTTGTCCATACAGAGTCTACCCCTGTCCCCATATGACCATTTCTCCCACATCTGATGTTAGGTTAAGCAATGTCCACATACCCCGGAACCTGTTTCTATGTTACCTTGCAGATGGTAAGGATCTTGGGTGGGGAGATTGTCCCGGATTATCTGGGTGGGCCCAATGTAATTATGATTGTCCTTGTAAGAGGAAGGCAGAGTTTGACTGCAAAAGAGGAGAGGGTGATGAGCTGATGGAAGCAGACCTTGGCGTGATGTGGCCGCCAGACAAGGAATGCAGGCAGCCTCCAGATGTCGGACGAGGCAAAGAAACAAAATTTCCTCTGGAGACTCCAGGAAGAACCAGCCCTGCCAACACCTTGATTTTAGCTCCATAAGACATATTTTGGACTTGTGGCCTCAAGAACTATAACAGAATTGTGCTTCATTTCATTAGGTTTGTGGTCATTTGTTACAACAGCAGTAGGAAACTGATGTATCAGGTAAGAGAGAGACAAAACTTCTTGCCAGCTGGACACTTTCTTCGAATTTTGCCAGTGTTGGCAATCCCACCCCTCCCCCCAGACTCCATCAGTTAACTCTCACAAAACAGACCTACCCTGCTTCTACCACAACCACACTCCACCATTTCTAAAAAGACCCCTACATTCAGCAACCCTTCCCTCATTTCTTTTTCTTTGTATTTTTGAGTTTTACTGTGAAAGACATCCTTTTTAATTTTTGAAGTTTTACTTGTTTTGTTATTTTTCAGAATATACCCAGTAAAACGTACACCGATTCAACAGTTTCTCCATGTACAGCTCAGAGACACGGACGACAGCCTTTGAGTTGTGCAGCCGCCCTGACCCTCCTTCTCTGAGTTGTTCCTCCCACATTGACATAAACTCACTGCCCCCTAAAGCTCCCTTCTGATCTTTGGAATTGCGCTTGGCAACTTGATCCCATCTAGCTAGCTCTTAAAAGGGCATGATGTTCAAGACAGACTTTTTTTTTTTTTTACTGTTTTAGCCAAACTATTGTTTAGTTTTAAGAAGATTTCGGGGATATTTCTGGATTAAGTTTTAAGCTAGTTTCAGGAGTTCATTCAGCCCCCATGGCTCCAGAAAATCCGGAGTCCATGAGAATTTGAAATTCTGTTATGAATTTCCCCCTTTTCGATCAGGATCATTCTATAGAATCTTTGATCAAAATGTTCAGTAATGGTAGCCGGGCACCATCCACCATTTTGTGGTCTCATGCAGAGGAGGTAGCTGTTCATGGAGACAATTAGCTACACAATTCCATTTCTTCCTTCTATTCCTGAGTCCTTTTCTTCCTCTGTTGCTCAAGGCAAATAGTGATCAATCATATCTCTTGCAGATAGCCACTCTCTTGTAAGACCTTTTAAGACCCCAGACACTACACAATGAGCTAGGAGGTAGAACGGAAGCACTAAACATGTTATATTAAGCCATTTACTGGGATGTATGAAGCCATGACCCTAACTTCCCTCTTTCTGTTTGCCATTCAAACCCACCAGCCACTCCTGGGAAGGAAGGTTGGGCAATCTACTTCCGTAGTGATACTGCTTCGGAAAACCAAGGAGGGGTCGCTATGAGTCAGGGCCAACTCGACGGCATATAACAGCAACAACAAAGCGCCAAACCAAGGAGTCAAATCCTGTGAAGTGTTTGATTGTACATAAACAACTTCAGAAGATATTCTTTTTTTTTTGTCATTATATATCTGTCTATCACACAACTGTTTCCAATTTAACTTTTTACAGGTGTACAACTTATGGAAAACACTTAAAATAATTGGTTGTGCAGCCCTACCCTTAATCAATGTGATTTTGCCATCACTGTAAACCAAACTCAGTTCTCCACAAGTGATAACCCCCCTTATTCCCGTCCTTCCCATCCCTGGTGACCATTAATAAACTTTGGCCTCTATGCATTTGCCTTTCCATGTCTTTTTATGTAAATGAGGTCATATAATATCTGTCCTTTGTGATTGTCTTGTTTCAGTATAATGTCTTCAAGCTCCATCCATACTGTAGCATGTATCAAGACTTCATTTCTCCTATTGGCTGAATACTATTCCATTGTATGTATGTACCACAATTTGTTTATCCGTTCATTGTTGATGGACATTTAGGTTGTTTCCACTTTTTGGCTGTTGGGAACAGTGTTGCATTGAACACTGACGTACAAGTCTCTGTTTGAATCTCTGCTTACAAGTGTTTTGGGAATATTCCTAGCAGTAGAATTGTTGGGTCATATGGTAATTCTGAGTGGAGCTATGGTGGCGTAGTACCTAAGGCATTTATTTGACTGCTAACCAGAAGGTTGGAGATTCGAACCCACCAGCCACTCCTCGGAAGGAAGGTTGGGCAATCTACTTCTGTAGTGATACCGCCTTGGAAACCCAAGGAGGGGTTGCTATGAGTCGGATTCGACCCCATGGCAGTGAGTTTGGTTTGGTTTTGGAATGATGTTGAACAACCTTTTATGTGTTTGGTGACCATTTGAATGTCCTCTTTGTTGAAATGTCTATTCAAGTCCTTTGCCCATTTTATGATTGGGTTATTTGTTTTTCTGTTGTTAAGTTGTTGAAATTTTATATGTATTTGGCTTATTAGATTTTTATTGAATATGTGATTTCTGAAGCTATTCCCCCAGTCAGTACCTTATCTTTTCACTGCTTTGGTAAAGTCTTTTGATGAACAAAAGTTTTTAATTTTTATGAGGCCCCACTTATTTATTTTGTCTTTTGCTGTTGGTGCTTTTGTTATCGTATTACGTAATCCATTGTTGAAGCCAGGCCTGAGAGTGTTGTATTTTTTTGTAAAAATTTTATGGTTTTAGTTTGCACATTTAGGTTTTAATCCATTTTGAAATTGTTTTCGTGTATGGTGTGAGGCATGGATCCTGTTTCATTTTTCCGCATGTGGAAATTCAATTTTCCCAGCATCCTTTATTGAAGAAACTCTTCTCTCTCCATCGAATGGACTTAGCACTCTTGTCAAAAATCAGTTGACCATAGATGTGTAGGTTTATTTCTGGACTCTCAATTCTAGTCCATTGGTCTAGGTATCTACTGTTATACCAGTACCAGGCTGTTTTGATTACTGTAGCTGTGTAATATGTTTTGGAAGAAGTCCAGTCAGAATGGTCCTAAGAAGCAAGTATGGTAAGACTTTGTCTCACGTACTTTGGACATGTTCTCAGGTGGGACTAATCTTTAGAGAAGGACATCATGCTTGGCAAAGTAGAGGGTCAGTGAAAAAGAGGAAGACCGTCAATGAGATGGATTGACACAGCGGCTGCAGCAATTGGCTCAAACATAGCAATAATTGTGAGGATGGTTCAGGACTGGGCAGTTTTTCATTCTGTTTTATATAGCGTTGCTATGAGTTGGAACCATCTTGATGTCACTTAAGAACAATGACAACAGCCATATGTTTTAAAATCAGGAAATGTGTGTCCTCCTACTTTGTTCTTCTCTTTCAGTATTGTTTTAGCTGTTCAGGACCACTTGCCTTTCCATATAAAGCTGAGGATTTATTTTTCCATTTTTGTAAAGAAGGCTATTGGAATTTTGATCAGGAGAGCATTGAGTCTGTAGATTGCTTTGCATAGTATTAGCACCTTAACATTATGAAGTCTTCTAATCCATAAGCAGGGAACGTCTTTCCATTTATTCCAGTATTTTTTATTTTACTCTCTTTCAGCAGTGTTTTATAATTTTCATTATATAAGTCCTTCACATCCTGGTTAAATGTATTCCTAGGCATTTTATTCTCTTCACTGTTATTGTAAGTGGAAATGCTTCCCTAATTTCTGTTTCATTTCTCATTACTGGTGTATAGAAACCGAAACAACTTTTGTTGTTGTTGTTGTTAACTTTGTACCCTGCAACTTGGCTAAATTTCTCTATTAGCTCTAGAAGTTTTCTTTTGGAATCTGGAATTTTCTCTATATAGGATCATGTCATCCATGAATAGAGATAATTTTTCCTTCTTCTTTTCCAAGTGAACACAACTTTATTTCTTCTTCTTGTTTTATTGCTGTGGCTAGGAGTTATAATACAATAATCCATAGAGGTAGTTACAGCAGGCACCTTGTGGTGTTCCCAGTTTCAAGGGAGAAGCTCTTAGGTCTTCCTTTAAGTATAATGGTGGCTGTTGGCTTTTCATATACATTGTGAGTCAGAGTGAAGAATTCCCCTTTTATTCCAATCTTCTTGAGTTTATTTTATTTTATTTTATGCTCTTTTTACAACTCAGAAGTGATTACAGTTAGAATACACAGGGATTAACATGACAAATAAAACTTTATTTACAAACGGTGTTACACCCACAGGTATAGGGGATATAATTCAATATGTAACAACCCCTCCTTCCCCCCATCTCTGTTTCTACCTTTGTCAACAGAGGGAGCTCTTACTTCTATGACAGTCCTTGTCCCACCTCTGTCAACAAAAATGATTCCCATCTCCTCTGTTTATTGGTTAGGATTCTGTTCAGTTGTATGAGACAGAGAACTGAACAACAATGGCTTAAATGAGAAATTAATTTCTCTCCTCCATAAAAGAGACCAGGAGCTCTGGTAGCATAGCGCCTAAGGCACTTGACTGCTAACCAGAAGGCTGGAGGTTCAAACCCACCAGCCACTCCTCGGAAGGAAGGTTGGGCAATCTATTTCTGTAGTGATACCGCCTTGGAAACCCAAGGAGGGGTCGCTATGAGTCAGATCTGACTCAATGGCAGTGAGTTTGGTTTTGGTGTTTTTTATAAAAGAGACCCAGCAGTGGGCTATGCAGGGTTGGCATGGTGCCCCTTGGTGTAAGGGACCAGGCTTCTTACACAGAATCTTGTAGCTCCACCCTCTTCAGCATGCGACTTCCACAGCATGGTGCAAGATGGCTGCTGGAGCACCAGCCATCACGCCTGCATTTCAGTAAGCAGCTAGGTCTAAAGAGGGCATTCCCCCTGCCTTTAAGGACATTCCTCAGAAGTCATGTACACAGCACTTGGGCTTACCTCCCACTGGCCAGAACTTAACTCGGTAGTCCTAAGTGGAGGTTCAGAGATGCAGTATTTGTTCTGTACCATCTAAACTTTGGTTGTTCGAATACTCAGCAGGGAGCAGTGGTGGCTCTGTGGTAGAATCCTCCTCGGGCACGTGGGAGACCTGGGTTCCCTGGTTAAATGTATTCCTAGGCATTTTACTCTCTTCACTCTTATTGTAAGTGGAAATGCTTCCCTAATTTCTGTTTTATTTCTTATTTCTGGTGTATAGAAACCAAAACAACTTTTGTTGTTGTTGTTGTTAACTTTGTACCCTGCAACTTGGCTAAATGCCTGGCCAGTGCCCCTCATGGCCAGCCGCCACCTGTTGACAAAGCTTATAAATTGCTACAAGGCTCAACACGTTTTAGCTGAGCTTCCAGACTAAGACAGACAAGGGAGAAAGCCTTTTCACCTGCTTCTGAAAACTCAACCAGTTAAAATCCTATGCTGTGGTGGTTACGTTTGTGTGTCAGCTTGGCTGGGCCTGGGTGAGTGGCTGGGCAGCTGCATGTAGTATCCCCCATGGTGAGACTGGTAACCAGCTCCATGGTGGGATCTACCACGAGCAGCTGGGTAGCTGCCTTTGGGATGTGGTCTGCCTCCTGTAT
This sequence comes from Orycteropus afer afer, assembly GCF_000298275.1. NCBI lineage: Eukaryota > Metazoa > Chordata > Mammalia > Tubulidentata > Orycteropodidae > Orycteropus > Orycteropus afer. The sequence continues at coordinate 1,692,060 of NW_006922129.1, forward strand.
ATAAGGAGAAGTCTTGGGAATGGTCTCTAGCCTATGGCATGCTTGGACCCTGCATGCAGCCGTGTTGTTGCTCAGCAGCCTGCTATGCTCTGCCGACCTTGGGACTTACAGTGGACTTAGGTTAATGGTCTGCCACGTGGTTTGGTAACATCGGGACTGTGCCTTTTGACTTGTCAACCTTGGGGCTTCTCAGCCTCAGCAGCCAGCAGCTGTCTGAGTGAAGAAATGCCTCTAGCTCCAGTGGGCCAGGAGCAGGAGGCAGAGCTGGACTCCAAGGTTGAGGGGCTTTCACCCAGCCCCTAGAGTCTGGCACTTTGAACTTGGACTTACAGCCTCCAAATTGCGAGAATGAACTGTTTGTTAAGGCCGTCCCATTTGTGCTGTATTCTTGTCAGAGCGGCACCAGGGAACCAGAACAGATGGTCTCTCCAGGAGTCAGGGCAACTTCACAGCAGCTCACAGTACCCACAACACTAAGGAAGGGGTGGACAACCTTCCCACTTCCCTCACGAGCAACCCCCGACCCTCACCCCGCTGCGTGATTTCTGTAACCTGTGACCCGTTCCTCACCGACTGCCGCCCGCTACCCCCAACCTCCGGCTGCTTCTCCTCCGACGCACGCTTTGGTTCTCGACCCGCGCTGCGAGGTGGCGGTCCGCTGGAGGGCGCTGGGCCGGCGACTGCGGGAGGTGTGGCGCCGCTGCGCCCGGGGCTGGGCGTCTCCGCCGCGCGCTCCTGCAGCAGGCGCGACCCCTGCGGCAGGGAAGAGCACTGGGGACCGGGACAGGGAAGCGAGGGCGGCGCAGGGCTCCGGGACCCACGGCTCTGCCCTGACGCGAGGCGCTCGGACCCAAGTCCTCCCACCATCTCCGTGCGCAGAGCAAGGGAGGGGGGTTGGGTTTCCTCCTACACTGTCCCCACCTCACTGTCCCAGCCCTCATTCAGCGGGTTTGTTAACCAGTGGAGTTTGAAGCCTGAAGCCACACAAGGAATTTTCCTTCCCTTTGCCCGTCCCTCCTGCGTCCCCACGGAAGGTGGATTTCAAATTCCTATTGATCCAAGTTATAGCATTTCCCCAAAGAGAAGACCATTCCTCTAGGGACTTACCCACCCACCCTGTATGTATGTGGCCTTTTCGATTTTGCTCCTTTTTAGCATTTCAGACACCTTCTAGCCTGCTTCTGAATAGTCTTGCTTTATTTCCATTTTTTTTCCTGGTAAATATTTAACCAGTTTACGGTATTTCCCATGCAATTCATTAAACAACCATTTGCTTCTTCTCGCCTCTGTTCTGGTTGGCGGGAGGGTGGGGTGTGGAGCTGCAGACTTTGGCACCAGGGAATCGATCAATTGTGGACATCAGTGCCCTTCTCAAGTGGATTCCTGGCTGTGCCCTGTACCGGTTCTGGAAGGAGAGAAATGTGTAATTGAGTTTATCAGCTGTGCATTGTGCTCCGGGGCATCGTTTATCTTCCCTGGTGTCAGAATCCGAGAGGAACTCAGGATTCTGGAGCATGAGGCACTGCTGCCAGGTGTGTCCCGAGAGGGCTGAGCACCGCTGCCTGCTGAGACCCTGGTATCACCCAGGCCACGGCCAGCCTGAAGCTGGGTTTGGTTTAAGTGTTAGCCCTCTTGGGTGCCTTCTTGGGAACAGCTGGTAACTTCACACTGGCAGCTGTCACATTTGCACCAGGGAGAGCCTGAGAACATTCCCACACACTTCTGGCTGCCCTGCAGGCATCAGCCCTCGCTCTTTCGGATCGTTTTCGGATCTTTTCGGAGTCATCCTGGAAAAAGGATCCTTCAATAGCCCAGGGACACTGGGTCTTGGACACAGGGGTGGTCCAGAAGCAGGGAGGCCTATCTGGGGTCTCCAACTGGGTCCAGGCACAGTGCAGGCTGGCTTCAAGGTTGACCATGTGGCTAGCTGTCCTGTGGATGGCTAGAGCTCCAAGGTGACCATCCTCGCAGCATTAAGGTCACCAGGGTTCATGAGTATCCCAGACTCAGGGTTCCTTCCACACTAGCACTCACTGGAGGCTTGTTGTATACCAGCCAGGGCTAAAACTGCTAAGCATGTCATTTAATTTTTTCTCACAGCACTCCCATGGGGTAGGCCCATTATGGTCACAATATGTCAGGAGGAAACTGAAACAGAGAGGGTTTAAGCATTCACTCAGTTTCATAAAACCAGTCAGTGAAGGAGACTCTGGGCTTTGGATGAGAGCTCTGACCTGTGATGGGCCTGGGTGCTTGAGAGCCATTCACCCTATTTGTGACTTCCAGAAAATTAACTCCTAGAGCCTCTCGGGCCCTTCTGACCCCTTCCTGCCAAGAAAAGGGGATGGGGCAGGTTTCTGCGTGTGGCACTGTGATTCTTAGGATGAGCTTCCAACCCCCTCTCCAAACGCCTTACACACTATCCCCTCTCTCCCTCCTTCCTCCCCCCGTCTCTTGCTCTCCGTGTCTCTCTCTTTCTCTCCCTCTTGGGTCTCAGTTGGGGATCCTGCCTGTCAGAACTCCCAGCCATCCTGGGCCATGAGGACATGGGGCTCGGGTGAGAGGGCCCCATGTACGGCCCCAGTACAGGGAGGGAGCGCAATTGCGGGGTTCCTAACTCTGGGGAGAAGGGCAATTGGTGGTCTCTGTAGTTTCCAGGGGTGATTCTTCCACGCTCCTGGGACTTCACACCTACCCTCACTCCCAGACTCGGAGACTGCAGGGCGAGGCCCTCCTCAACCAGGACCGGGGCTGGAAGGGGTGCGAGGGGGTCAGAAGAGGTCACTCAGCAGCCTCCCGGGTCTCTTCACCCCATCCTTGACCCACAGCCCAGGGGTGTCAGCCCCAGGCCCCATTTCTGTGTCTCTTCCCTGAGGAGCCCCTGTCTTCTAAGGAGGCCCTGTGGACGTCTTCCCTCTTCCAGACCACTCCATTCTCTGAGGGAGGCTCTGTGGCTTTTCCTCACCAGGGGCACCAGGATTGAGGTTCACGGCAAAGGGCAACCCTCGCCCCAGCTCCTTCTCTCCAGGATGGAGGTTGTTCATTGGAGGGCGAGGAGGGCTTGAGATCCACTGGGACCTTAGCATGAGAGATGGATGGAAACTTTAGATCTTCAGTTGGGGAAGTACTTCCAGAGCCTCTCGCCTCCTCTTCCCACTCCGGTTTCCTAACCTCTCTCTTCCTTACCTCCCTTATGTGGTACCTTCTCATTTTCCTCACTCCACCCATCCTCTCCCTCCCTAGCCTCCATCGACCCCACAGGTATCTTCATCCAGGAGACCCCAGCCTCCTCTGTCAGGAAGGCTTGGTTGAGGTGACACCAGGTGGGTATTTTCCCTCTCTCTTGCTGGAGGCCTCTGTTTGGCGGGGAACAGGGATGTGCTGGAGGAGAAGTTGTGAGGGCTCTTGGGAGCATCTGTTGTTGTTATGTGCCGTCAAGTCGCCCCCGACTCATAGCAACCCCTCCTTGGGTTTCCGAGGCAGTATCACTATGGAAGTAGATTGCCCCATCTTCCTTCCATGGAGTGGCTGGTGGGTTTGAACCGTCAGCCTTCTGATTAGCAGTCAAGTGCCTTAGGCACTACGCTATCAGAGCTCTAGTTCTCTGTTATTGGGGGTTGGTGGTGAGCTGGCAGGAACCATGAACCAACTCCCGAGCCCACTAGAGGCAGGGTCTGCTGTGATAGATGTGGGCAGGGCCCGGGAGCAGCAGCATGTGGGCACCAGCAGGCACTCCCTCCCATCTCCTTCCTGGAGGGACTCAGTAGGTCCAGTCTAGGGGTGCACAGTGGGAGAGGTTTTGAGCCATGGACTGGTGGGAGTTGGGGCAGGGAGAAGGATTAGCTTTGCGTATCTGGGGGCTCTCTGGCTCTGGCTCAGTTGTGACACCTTCCTATCCCCTCTTGGGCAGGCTTACAAATGTCTGTAGGGTCAGGTGTGTGTGATGTCCAGAAACAAGAGCTTAAGCGTTTTCAGTAGAGTGAGGGGTGGTGTTTCCTGCTGCGATTTCTCATTAAATTACATAAATTATATTTAATTAATTTGTGTGAAAGGAGCTCTGGTAGCATAGTGCCTAAGGCACTTGACTGCTAACTAGAAGGCTGGCGGTTCAAACCCACCAGACACTCCTCGGAAGGAAGGTTAGGCAATCTACTTCCATAGTGATACTGCCTCGGAAACCCAAGGAGGGGTCAGTATGAGTTCGGTCCGAGTTGATGGTACATAACAGCAACAACAATTTGTGTGAACAGTTAATATATTCACAAAATTCTAAAGGTATAAAAGGGTATGGAGTGAAAAGTCTTTTTCTTACTCTGTCCCCAGACACCAGTTTCCACTCCAGGAAGCAATGTGACCAGTTTCTCATGTTATGTATATTAGTGACTCTTCTGCCCCTCCTACGTTTTACACAAATCATAGCACTCTTTCCTATTTTAGGGAAAGTTCCAGATGCATACATAGACCTCCTTATTCTTTACTTACAAAGCAGATTTGTTTTATATTCAATAGTTCATACACATTTTGGTTTGTGACACTGGTTATATTTCCCGCAGTGTGAACTCCCACTTCCTTCCTGTGCCCTTCTTGCCTATGCGCTCCTGCCTCCCTACCTTTCTTCCTGTGCAAATGCTGCCCTTCTGATCTTCATTGGTTGATTGTTCTAAGGAGTGCCTCTCCCTGGTGTAGGTGTTCAGCTCCTTGGCCTGTCTGTTGTTTGGTTGAAAGTTAAACCACAGGAGTGAGTTCAATTTCAGGTCCAAAGGGTCTCTATCAGACCAGAAATCCTGGTCTTTTTTTTTTTTTTTTTTTATGATTTTTGAGTTTTGTTCCACATTTTTCTCCTACTCTATCCAGGATCTCCTGCACTGATCCCTTTCTGAGTGGTTGACAGTGGTGGCTGGGCACCATCTAGTTCTTCTGGTCTCAGGGTCATGTGGGCTGAGGTTCTCATGGTCCACTAGTCCCTTGGACTAATTGTTTCCGGGCATCTTTGGTTTTCTTCATTCTTCTTTGCTCCGGTGTGGAGAGATGACTTGTTACATCTTAGATGGTCATTTATAAGCTTTTAAGACCCTACTCACTACTCACTGAAGTAGGATGTCGAACAGTCTTTTTGTATAGTATACTATGCCAATTGAGCTTGATGTCTCCTTTGACCATGATCCTGAGCCCATGGCGCCAACAACTCATTGCCTCAGGGTGGTTGGCTGTGGCTAAGAAGTCACCATAACATTGCCCCCTGTTAGCTCTATCTATTATATATATGGACATTCTGATAACACATAAAAATACGTATGTAGAAATAGCTGATTGCCAGCATGTGTTCTAGTCAGTGTTGCAACTGTTACAGACTATCTCACCGAGGGTCTCCTCAAGCCTTGCTGGCCCTCTTCTTCATCACACATGATGTCCTCCTCCAGTGACTGATCCCTCCTGATGACATGTGTAGAACAAGTGAGTCAGTCATTGTCACAATCCATAAACTTTCATTCATTAATATTTGCAAGTAGATGGCCAGATATTTCTCCCCAGCCTGTATTAGACTGAAAGCCCTGCTGAAACCTGTCCACCATGGGTGACACTACTGCTATTTGAAATGCTGGGGGCATGGCTTCCAGCATCACAGCAACATGTAAGTCACCACAGTATGACAAACTGACTAACAGGTTTTTAAAAATAGGCAAAGTTAAGAACAATGTGCAACAAAACTCAAAATCATAAAAAAGAGAAGATTTACTGGCCTGATAGAGCCTGGTACAACCCCCGAGACTATGGCCCCTAGTTACCCTTCAGGCCTGGAAGTGAACTCACTCCTGTGGCTTCCAGCCAAACAATAGACAGGCATGTAGGGTAAACATTTACATCAGGTAGATACACTCCTTAGAAGATCAATCATGGGAGGACAGAAGGGCAGTGTTTTCGCAGGGAGATAGCTCAGGGGGCAGGAATGAATAGGAAAGAAGGACACAGGGAAGAGGTAACTACAGGGAGGGAGTGGGAAGAGAGCTGTTACATTGTGGGGAATTGCAGTCAATGTCATGAAACAAAATGTGTATGAATTGCTATATGGAAAATGAATTTGTTCTGTAAACTATCTCCCAAATCACAATAAAAATTAAAAAAAAAATTAATAAAAAACCAGGCAAGTTTCCTTCATTTTCTATTATTTAAATCACTGTTATTTTTTTTCTTCTCTCTCATATTCTTTTTCTTCCTATGCTTTCTGTTTTATAACTTAAAAACACTTTCATTGTGTGGTCTGTGCTTCCTACTGGGCATGTTTCTTCTGATAACTTGGAATTGGAATGTTTTATGACTAGTGATTACTGTCACAACTATAATTTATACCATTGTAATTCAGTGAACTATGACATTAGATTTTGGGTTTCGTTTTCAGATATCTCTGCTGTACAGCTGTAGGAGACACGTGCTTCCCTCAGGATCGTTGTAGAGGATTTCATGGTCCGGATTCCCGAGCTGGAACCAGGAAGCTAAAGCTCTGAGCTCATCATTTTGTACAAGTCCTTCAGTGCATGAAGAAGCAATCAGAAAACCCCATGATACTCCTTATTTTCACAAAAAAATGTTCTATGGAATCAAGTCCTTTCTCAAGCAAAAGGTTGCCTTTTATAGGCACTTAATTATAGGTATTTACAGGTGAGAAATTTTCTGACTCAGTGTATTGCCACCGCAGGTCATGGACTTCCCTTTACCACTGGAAGAGGGGTCATTAGTGCCTTTAACACTAACCAGAGCAGAGAACCAGTTCTAGACATCTCCAAACCAATTCAGAGAACTCATCGCTAAAGTTCTGTTCCTCTGGAACCACTCCTTTATTAAATTTAATTCTTATGGTGGTGAAAAATATATATACGTATAACTAAACATTGGCCATTTCAACCATTTCTATGTGTTCAATTCAGTGACGTTAATTCACTATGTTGTACAACCATCACCACTATCTGTTTCTCTGGGACCACTTCTTGTACCGCATCGTGTATCAATCAGGGTTTGGTCAGATGATGATGGAAACTATGGGATCTACTCTGTGGAGCTGGTTAAGCAGTTTATATACAGCTGTTGCTTCTGCCTCTGGTGCTGAGGCTGAAGTCGGCAGGGCAGACAATTGGGAGGGAAAGATGGATGGATGTCGAGAGGGGAGAGCAAGGAAAAACTGGAAGCTGACACAGACCCATCATGGCGCCAGCTCATCTTCCCAGGCTCACGCTGGGTGTCTCGCAGCTTCCAAGCGCCCAACTGTGATTATGCAGGAGAAGCTGATGCTTTTCCTTCGGGAGCTAAACACACAGGCGTCAGAGAGCCTGAAGGAGGAGATCTAGTGGGAACGGAGGATTTGTGGTCCGATTGCTGCCCCACACCCACAAGGTGAACCAGTTCAGCGACAGTGTGCGTGGACTGCAACCCTCCTGGTGCTGCTTACAACAGAAATTTCCTTTCAGACTGTACCTGCTGCTGCCACCACTCCTCTCTCTGCCATCCACA
>NW_006922129.1:1699987-1700988 GCF_000298275.1 Orycteropus afer afer
AAGTCATTTTGGTTCTTAAAGATTATCTCAGAGCAATAGTTTCAAGGCTTTAACCAGCCTCCATGGCTCCAGAAACTCTGGAGTCCATGAGACTTTGAAATTCTGTTCTACATTTTCCTCCTTTTGTTCAGGATTATTCTATAGAATCTTTGATCAAAATGTTCAGTAATGGTAGTTGGGCACCATCCAGTTCTGGTCTCATGATAGAGAAGACAGTTTGTGGAGGCCATTAGCCACATATTTCATCTTCTCCTTTTATTCTTGACCCTCCTTCCTCTGTTACTCCAGGCAAATAAAAAAAAAATTTGTGCCTTGGATGACCATTCTCTTGCAAGCTTTTAAGACTCCAGGCACTATACAACAAACTAGAAGGTAGAGCGGAAGCACTAAATGTGTTATTAGGCCAGTTAACTGGGATGTCCCATGAAACCATGACTCTAAACTTCTTAACCAAGGAACCAAATCCCATGAGGTGTTTGGATGCACATAAGCAGCTTCATCCAGCAGCTCCTTTTCTGGGGTCATTTTTATAAATACGTTTATCACACAACTTCTGCCAATTCAAATTTTTATAGGCATACAACTTATTGACAGCACTTAAAATAATCAACTGTGCCATCCTACCCTTAATAGATGCAATTTTTCCATCACCATGGACTGAAACTCAGTGGTTTACAAACCACAATCCTCCATTTTCCCCTTCCTCCTGCATTCGGTAACCACTAATAAACTTTGGTCTCTGCATATTTGCCTTTTCTTCTGTTTTATGTAAGTGAGGTCATAGGATATTTCTCCTTTAGTGATTGGCTTATTTTTCTCAACATAATGTCTTCAAACTCAATTCATATTGTAGCATGTACCAAGACTTTGTTGCTTCACTGATTGAGTAGTATTTCACCGTTAAGTATATACCACATTTTGTTTATCTATGCACCGGTTAGGAGCCCTGGTAGTGTAGTGCCTAAGGCACTTGACTGCTAACCAGAAGGCTGGTGGTTCAA
>NW_006922129.1:1711488-1712808 GCF_000298275.1 Orycteropus afer afer
TCAGCAGAGCAGAGATGGACAGGAGACAAGCCAAGTCACATGAAGATTGCCCAGGAGCAGAGCTCAGAAGGACAAGGACCTTCTTCCAGAGCCAACGGGGAGAGAAAGCCTTCTCCTAGAGTTGGCACCCTGAGTTAGAACTTCTAGCCTCCTATTTGACTGCTAACCAGAAGGCTGACAGTTTGAACCCACCAGCCACTCCTCGGAAGGAAGGTTGGGCAATCTACTTCTGTAGAGATAACACCTCAGAAGCCCAAGGACAGGTCGCTATGAGTCAGGTCCAACTCAACGGCAAATAACAACAACAAACAAAAACTGTGAGAAAATAAAACTGTTTGTTAAAGCCACCCCCTTGTGGTATTTTTGTTATAGCAGCACTAGAGAACTAAGACACCCCAATACCAAAACTTCATCTGTATCTGCAATCACCATTTCTCTGACCATACTATCTTTTTTTAACTTCCTTTTCTTCAGCTACCATCAACCTTGCCCATGAAGCACATCTATCATCAGTCATTACTTTCAAAATACCCAACTTCTGTGATTACTCTTCCTGCTGCTATTAATATGGTAATAACTCTACAGTCTTTTCACTTCACTCCTTCTACAGAAGCTGTGTTTAAAACTGTAATTGCTACCACCATTTCCCCCACTACCACCAATAAACTAATGAAGTAGATGATTCTATTTTGTAAATTTCATGGGAATGAAGTAGATGATTCTATTTTGTAATTTTGTAAGAAACCCACGCCCCTCTCCCTTTCCTAAACAAGACATCCCTGAGAAACCCACCCCCTTCCTTTCCCTGAGAGCCCTATTAACTCCTATTAATCTTCCTTTTCCTGAGAGCCATGTCAACCCCCATCAATCTTTCCTAGACAATAACCTGGCAATTTATTGCTTCTGTAACACGATTGCTTGCCTGCTTGCAGTCCTAAACTATATAAACCTGCCTGAAATCAGGCTGACTGCTGCAGTTGGGGAGAACACTTTAGTTCCCTGCAGCCCGGCTATCGCTGAATAAAGACTCTTCTAAATTCTGGACATTATAGTGGCCATCAATTTCTTCTGAACCCACAACACTAACAGCTCTCAAAGATCACAACTTCTTTTCTCTCACTCTCTCAAGCACAGGGACAACTAACTAAAATTATACTCTACGTGGTTATAAGAAACTCACTTATAATTATATGTTGCTGTAGTCGTGTGCCCTTGAGTTGATTCTGACTCATAGCGACCCTATAGGATAACATAGAACTGCCCCATAGGATTTCCTAAGCTGTAAATCTTTACAGAAGCAGATCAACAGGCTTTTTTTTT
>NW_006922129.1:1713378-1718145 GCF_000298275.1 Orycteropus afer afer
TTTTTTGCCAGTGCCTTCATTGAAACTTGGACTTCTTCCTTCAGTACCATTGGTTCTTGATCGTATGTTGCTTCCTGATATGGCTGAACAATGACCAATTCTTTTTGGTACGGTTACTCTGTGTATTCCTGCCATCTTCTTTTGATGCTTCCTGCGTTGTTCAATGTTTTACACGTAGAGCACTTCAGTATTACAACTCAAAGCTTGAATTTGTTCTTTGGTTCTTTCAGCTTGAGAAATGCCAAACATATCCTTCTCTTTTGATTTTCTAACTCCAGGTCTTTGCATATTTCATTATAATACTTTACTTTGTCTTCTTGAGCTATCATGTGGAATCTTTGTTTTCTTTCACTCCATCATTTCTCTTCACTTTAGCTATTCTACATTCAAGACCACCTTTCAGAGTCTCTTCTGACATCCTTGTTGGTCTTTTCTTTCTTTCTTGTCTTTTAAATGACCTACTGCTTTCTTAATGTCATCCCACAACTTGTCTGGTGTTTGGTCATTAATATTCAATACATCAAATCTGTTCTTGAGATGGTTTCTAAATTCAGGTGGGATATATTCAAGATTGTATGTTGGCTCTTGTGGACTTGTTTTAATCTTCTTTAACTTCAACTTGAACTTGCATATGAGCAATCGATGGTCTGCTCTGCAGCTGGCCCCTGGCCTTGTTCTGACTGATGGTATTGAGTTTCTCCATTGTCTCTTTCCATAGATGTAGTCAATTTGATTCCTGTGTATTCCTTCTGGTGTGGTCTGTGTGCATAAGCCCAAAACAACCAAGCCCACCACCATCAATCGATTCCAACTCATGTTGTTAGATGCGATTGAGTTGTCTCCGACTCACAGTGACACTATGCACAGCAGAACAAAACACTGCCTGGTCCTGTGCCAGCCTCACAATCCTTGCTATACCTGAGCTCATCATTGTAGCCACTGTGTGTGTCAATCCATCTCATTGAGGGCCTTTCCCTTTTTCGTTAACCCTCCACTTTACCAAGCGTGATATCCTTCTGCAGGGAATGGTCTCTTCTGATAACATGATCAAAATAGGTGAGATGAAGTCCAGCCATTCTCTCTTCCAAGGAGCATTCCAAGTACACTTATTCCAGGACAGATCTGTTGGTTCGTTTAGCAGTCCATGGTACTTTCAGCATTCTTCTCCAACACCACAACTCAAAAGCATCAACTCTTCTTTGGTCTTCCTTATTCATTGTCCAGCTCTCACATGCATTAACAGGCGATTGAAAATACCATACCTCACAGTGACCCTACAGACAGAGTAGAACTACCCCATAAGGTTTCCATGGCTGTAAATCTTTTTTTTTTTTTCCCTTTTATTTATTTTAATTTTTGCAGTGTTCCCTCCCCTCCCCTCTCACCCCTGGTAACCAACAAAGAAAGCTTCCTTCCATGTATAAACTTGACTATTTACAATAATGAACTAATATAATACAATATTTGTCCTTCTGTGATTGACTTATTTCACTCAGCATAACATCTTCTAAGTTCATCCACGTTATGTGGTGCTTTGCAGATTTTACATTAGTCTTTAGTGTTGAAGGCTGTAAATCTTTAGGTAAACCAACTGTCTCATCTTTCACCCATGGCGTGGCTAGTGGGTTCAGACCGCTGACCTTTTGGTTAGTAGCTGAATGCTTTTAACCACTGCACCACCAGAGCTCCTCTATGTGTATCATTGCCATTTATGTTGTTGAAAAAAACATTATTCGCAATGACTAAGTCATTGGTCTCATGAAATTCCATCATGAGATCTCCAGCATTGTTTCTATCACCAAGACCTTATTTTCCAACAGTAATTCTTTTGTGTTTCCAACTTTCGCATTCCAGTCATTATTAATGCATAGCCCAGGCAAGTTGACACAAAAATTAACCATCATAGTTGTATTCTCTATATTTGGAACAACGTTTCCCATGTAGCAGGTGCCTGATAAATAGGAATTAAATGCACATATGAGTGTCTTTCTCTCCCACTATCCCCAGTTTTATGCTCAGCTCCATAGAGGTTTGTCTGTTGTTGTTGGTTTTTATTGTGCTGCTGTTGTTGAGAATATACACAGAAACTTATACCAGTTCAAAAGTTCAACCTCTAAAATGATATTTTTTTTTCTGCCCTTATTTACCCAACTCTATAAATAGCTCTTATTACTTCCTCTGCTGTTCCTCCCACTATGGCAACAACTCTGCACCACTAGCTCCTGCCATGGACACCGTATCTACCACAGCCATTCTCATCCCCACTCCCCTTGGACAACACTAGGACTTACTGACAATACTTCAGTTGTCATCTACTTTTTTCCCACTGGCCCACTTGCTTAAGCCATTACGAAGTTTGTGCTATTGTTCTTTTTATGTGAATGATGCTCATACCAGCAGCCATGGTCTATGGCATTGAACTTGCAGTTCCTTCATGCCCTTTTCCTTCACCTTCCAGTACACCTTCATGACTTTTCCTTCACCTTCCAGTACACTGACCACGCTCACTTTTTTTCTACTTTAACATCCATTGAAAAAGTACCTAGTAGCATTGCCACATCCATAACGTTCTTGTTGTGGGAACTGCATGTTCTGTCTCCCAAGCCTTTATCTACAGGAATGTCACCTACCTTGACCTTTACTTCTTCTCCCACTGCCATTGGAATACTGGCAAATCTCACTTACATTTCATCTTGTCCCTCTGTCTCAAAGACAGAAAACTCTACTAGTATTATCATCATGTTTGCAAAGATAATTTTTAATAAATGTCATTGCCTATCCTCCTAGAACACTCAACACAGACATTTATACTAACAACTGCAATTCCTTTTCCCCCCTATTTTTTCAGGCACTTAGAATTATTCCTACAACTAATAATATGCAAATTCCATTCATTATTTTCAATGAATCATAATGAAAAATCCTCAAAAGAGTTTATACATGACATCTTTTCTTCTACCAATATCCCCACAAAGGCAAAAAGAGCCAGTGGCATCATTGACATCCAGCCTCTATTCATTATGGTGTTTTCCTTTCTCCAGTTCTCTTACCACTACCACTGTTGGAACTACATCCAAAGGAGTGGTCCTTTCTCCTTGTACTGCCTCTTTGAAAGCACAGATAGCCTCTGTCCTCATCTCCTCCTTTTATTCTGGGACTCCCTTGGCCAAGACCTCTTCTTTGACAACTCCCTCAGTTGTAATGACCTTAAAACTGTCAGCACCTCTTCTCCCATTAAAAATCAGTTGGCATCAAGACAATTCTGACTCATGGTGACTCCATGTGTGTTAAAGCAGAACTGTACTCCACAGGGCTTTTAATGGCTGATTTCTCAGAAGCACATTGCTGTACCTTCCTTCTGAGCTGCATCTGGGTGAACTTGAACCTCCCATGTCTTGGTTAGCAGCTGACTATGTTAACAAGTTGTACCACCCAGGGACTCTCTTCTCCCATTATTATGAACATATAGACAGTGCCTACAGGAGCTCTGGTAACATAGTGGCTAAGGCACTTGACTGCTAACCAGAAGGCTGGCGGTTCAAACCCACCAGCCACTCCTCGGAAGGAAGGTTGGGCATTCCTACTTCCATAGTGATACTGCCTCAGAAACCCAAGGAGGGGTCGCTATGAGTCAGGGCAACTCGATGGCAAACAATAACAACAACCACCATTAATCCTTACTGATTCCCACATTAATCTTAGTAGAAGAACATCAACCAGTTCTATAATCTCCTTCAATTCTCTTTCCATAGTGGCTTCTTCTATTTCCCCCTATACAATAAGGACAATTTTTTTTCCATAGTTGCCTCTTTTTCCACTCTTTCAAAATGAGCAACCATGAGACTTCTTTAACTGCATCTTCTCCTTTGTGTGGTCAAACAGATTACCATCACCACTTTGCGTGGTAACTCTGGGAACGAGAACATCGTGGTCTATACCCCCATGCTATCATTCCCTTTTCTCCCTCTCTCCTTTTTAAGTATATCCTGTTTGTGTTTTCAGTGAAAGTTTGCACATAAAATTAGGTTCCCATTTGACAATTTCTATGCAAATTGCTCAGTGACATTATGTTTTTCACAATGTGTCAATATTGTTTTTAAGTATATTTTGGTTGTTCCAATTCCAGGGCTCTACTTTCTCTGCCCCCTTATATTCTCCTCTCTGTTTTACTCAACTGTTGACCTTTTGGTCTCATATAGATGACTTTTAAAAGGAGTACCATATTCATGGCTAACATCCTTTATTTTGTGTGGCAATGTGTTATTTTTCTAAACGGTGACCTTGGGATAGTTTTGGTTCAAGGTTTAAAGAGTATCTCAGAGCAACACTCTTGGGGAGTCCTTTAGTTTCAACTGGTCCAGTAAGTCTGGAATTTTAAGATTTGAGTTCTGTTCTGTGTTTTTATCCCATTCTATCAGGGTTTATCTACTGTGGTCCTGATCAGAACAGTCAGCTGGGCACCATCTAGTTCTTCTGGGCTGAGGGTAGATGAGGCCATGACTCATGTAGGTTTTTAGCTCTGTAGACTAGTTTCTTTGACAGTGGTGTCATTAGGGTTGGTGTCACCCAGTGTGGTAACTCATGGTATCACCCCCTTATACAGAATCCTTAATAATGTTTAGTATCTATTTTAATCACAGAATAATATGTGATAAATATAGCTGTAAATTAGTGCTGAGGAGCAAGGATATCTCCTTGAGGACTAAGGTGCACCTGACACAAGCCATGATATTTCCAATCGCCTCGTATGCATGTGAGAGCTGGACA
>NW_006922129.1:1718565-1727609 GCF_000298275.1 Orycteropus afer afer
TATTTCTTAGTTTATATGAGTACTAACAACAAAAGTGTTCTGTGGAATTTTTCTACCTTGAGTTACAACATTAGTAGTTACAACATTATTAGTAATGGAGTAGAAGTCTTTCTTGATTTTTCTTTTTTTTTCTTTAATTACTACTTCATTCTCAAAAAAATTATTGATATAGGCTCACAAATACTAATTATCACAATATTGTAGCTAAGACATCAGAAACTTTGACAAAAGCAGCAACTACAAAAACATCAGATGTAATGAAAACTGCAATGGGTACAGATGAAACCTTGTTGTGATTCAAAGCATCATTGTAATTGGGTGACAATGACAGCTCTGACCAAAGTGCATCAAAAAGGAAATGAACATAGGGTTTTAGCCTTGCAGATTTATTGATATATGTAAGCTGGACTTAGAGAAAATGTTTTTGTTGTTGTAAGTACCTACAGGGATATTTTTATAAAACATAAATTTCTGCTGCACAAAAATTTTATTGGCAGTCATCTTGGTGTCACTTCCCTGACAGTGTCACCTGGTGTGGTCTGCACCCCCCACTCCTCTGGTGATACCACTATTCTCTGAGACTTTGCTTTCCTTCTCTTTTGCTCTTGATGAGGAGAGACCAACAGTTGTATCTGACATGGCTGCTCAGCTCCATAGAGGTTGGTCTGCTGTTGTTGTTATTTATTGTGCTGCTGTTGTTGAGAATATACACAGAAACTTACACCAGTTCCATAGTTTCTGCATCTACAATTCAGTGAATCTCTTCTGTCTCTTATGTTACATGTTCTACCGTCTCCTATCAATATACTTCCTATTACTGTCATCAACTCTTCTATGAAGTGTTCAGAAATGACATCAATTTAACAACCATTTCTCCTTCTCACATTATCCACATATTGACACAGGACCCAAAAGTTGAAGCTACCTCCCTTCCTCTGACAATAATTACTAACAATACTTCCATGAACATGTCCAAATCTGCCACCTGTGGAAGGACATCTGGGCAGGATACTCTTTCTAAAGTACTAGAGGGTCAGCTTCTCTGGTATAGAAGTTTCACTTCCTTCAGCTATGAGTAATACACTGATATCCTTGACCACTGGGGTTAACCCCCACCAGCACCCCAACGAATCCTCATTCTAGCAGCACAGGGACCATCTCCACTAGCATAGTTCTGATAAGAATGCAAACATTCACCAAGTGCCAGTGTTTTGCTAATGGGATCTTAACTAGCATAAACCACAACCACTCCCAGGAACCCAGCTTTGGTGGATTGTTCAAAATATTTGCTTTTCCTCCCCGGGATGAATTATATCTCCCCACCCCACTGATATCGGGCTTGACCTGCAGATTTGCAGGGCCTCTTCCTGCTGGGAGAGCATGTGACTTGCTTTGGCCACTAAAACATGGATGGAAGGGTGCATGTCATCTCTGGAAATAAGTTTTCAGAGACAAACCCAATCCTTTGCCTTCTGTCTTTTCCCACTGCTGTTAGACTGGCAGTGTCCCAGATAGGGCTACTCCATCAACCTGGTTCCAGAGTGAAGATGACCTGGAAGAAAGCACAAGTGATGCAGTGGACAAGAAGCATGAAGGAGAAAGAAGCCTCTGCTCTTGTAATCCCTGAGACTTGGAAGTTCTTTACTTTAGGACAATCCAGCATCTCCAGACTGATGCACCAGCCCTCACGGCCTCCACATGTTTGGAAGCCAAGTACCAGCTTTTCATTTGCCATCAAGCAAATCAGTGCATGCTACCTGTGGGTTGAAGAACTCACCCTGGCTTTTGTCTTTGTGCTCCTAAAACTAACCCTTGGAATTTGCCAGCACTGGAGGTCCCTTAAGAAGCCCTGGTGGTGCTGTGATTAAAATGCTCAGTTACTTAACCAAAATGTTGGTGGTTTGAACCCACCAGCCACTGCACAGGAGATAGTTGTAACAGTTTGCTCCCATAAAGATTTACAGCCTTGGAAACCATGTTGTTGTTGTTGTTGTTATGTGCCATCGAGTCAGACCTGACTCATAGTGACCCCCTCCTTGGGTTTCTGAGGCAGTATCACTATGGAAGTAGATTGCCACATCTTCCATATATCTCTCTAAATCTATCTCATCTTTATCTATCTATCTACCTATCTATCTAAACAAACCCACCGCCATTGAGCTGATTCCAACTCACAGCAACACAGCAAGCCCCATTGTTTTTCTGAGGCGGTAAATCTTTTCGGAAGTAGATGGCTCCATCTTCCTTCCGTGGAGTGGCTGCTGAGTTTGAACTAACAACCTTCTGGTTAGCCTTAGGCACTGCACCACCAGAGCTCTTACTGGAAACCCTATGGGGTAGTCCTATCCTGTCCTAGAAGTCTGAATTGACTCAATAGCAGTGGGGTGGGCTGGAGGTGTGACTTTATGTGCAAATGTGGTGGGAGTCCCAAATACCATACTTAGAAATAATTTCAGAAAAAGAGAAGAGGGCATGATTCAATCATGCATATTTATTGGGTCCACCCATCACACATATACAATGAGGCCCTAATCACTGATTATCCGTAAGTCAGAAAAGGCCTGGGATGTGGAAAGTCCTTGGAGTTTTGGATTGATATGGGAGGACCACATACCTCTGGATGCATGATATTGTCTCTGGAGACAGGAAGCTCCATGCAGAGACCTCCTCCCTACCTCACCTGTGCATCTCTTGGTGTGTAACCTTTTAGTGTTTGTATTCTTCCTCTACTAAATTAAAGAAAATAGTCCTTTTCCAGAAGTTGGTGAGTTGCTGCAACCAATTATCAGACCTAAAGAAATAGTGTGGAGGCCTGGTGAAGCAATGGTTAAGCCCTCAGCTGCTAACTGAAAGGTTGGTAGTTCGAACCCACTCAGTGGCTCTCTGGGAGGAAGATCTGACAATCTGCTCCCATAAAGATTACATAATAGGAAACTCTATGGGACAGTTCTACTTGGCCACATGAGGTCACAATGAATTTAAAGTTGACTCGATGGCACCTAACAGCAACATCATGGAAGTAGTGGGGCTGGCCGTTTTAATGTAGGGGGAAGCCGTATGAACTCTCTAACGTCAACTGGTCTGGAGTAGGGTGAGTCATGTGAGCTCCCTAACTTGCACCTAGCACCCACTGACAGCCCCAGGTGAGAGAAATGGCTGAATGGAGCAGCTGAAGTCTGAACTAACCAAGAAAGGCAAGCTAAGATCTTCTTGGACTGTTTTGCTACCACAAATTGGTGTCAATAAAAGTGGGATCCAATGCCATTTCCTGACTCAGGGAAGCATGAGGTTTTGGAGGAGGAAAGATAAATGGGTTAGGGCTTCTGGATGGTTACTTCGATCTTCAATCCTGTATGGTTATTTTGGACTTTGATTTCTGGATGGTTACTTTGGTCCATGTTCTTTGGATAAATAATGGCTTTCATTTGCCAACACTTGGTGAGCACTCCATGTGTGTGTGTGCCTCGATCAGACTAGTTGGACATAACACCCATGGAGCAGTAGAGGACTCCATGGGCAAAATCCTCATCCTAGCAGATTCATGGCTGCTTGGAGTTTTGGGGCAACTCATGTGTGCAACACAGATAAGGCACGCCAAGCGGGGGGTTTTCAAGTTAGACCATGGCATTTCTAAAGTGTATGGTGGAAACCTCTTAATCTTTGTCTCAGGAGATGTCAGCCTGGGTGATAAATGTTGAAATTTTTGGAGGAGCTATTTGAAAGACACAAAATTAATTAGAGCAAGGATTAATTGCTTGTCTGAATTAGCTGCTCAGGTTGAGGCTGGACGCCATGAATGTGAGGATCGGATTGCTTGCCAGATGACTGTTGGCAGCCAACACGCTGCCTTGCATCTCTGGGGACACGGCGTCTTTGGAGATAGGAAGCTTCAAGTGGGGACCCCCTCCAGCCTCATCTGAGGACCTCTTCCTGTCTATCCTTTTTGTGTTTGTGTCCTTTCTCTGCTAAATTAGAGATGGCTTGGAATTTTGAGGCAACATAAATGTGCAACACCTTCTTCCTCCCATCACACGACTTCAGAGATCACTCTGGCCAGCGCCTTGCCTTCCACCACCTGACAGCACCAGTGGCAAACGCAACCCCAATTCCTGTAATTACACAGAGGAGTGGGACAGCAAGTACCTTGACCTAACACTCCCAACTTCTTCCATCACCTCAATCCTCAAGGTAAGAGTGACCTGTTCCATTGGGTGAGTTTAGAAACAAAAACTGGAAGTGCACAGCTAGACCTGTAGCCCAACACAGGTATTGTTCTCTGCTCTTTCATATTATAAGTTTTCAGGGACAAACTACCTTGTGAGGAGGCCCTGGTTCAACACCACTTACCACTCAGTGGATAAGTTTGTTAATTATGTGGTCGGTATTAGAAATCTCAATTACCTGAGATACAACTCAACCTCTACACCAGCTTTCTAGGTAATAAAGATGATATTTTAGTCTCACATCAACCCTGCTGTGTAATGTTATTTCTCAAATGATTCAAAAGTCAGACGGGGAAAAGGGTTCTATTTATTGGCCTTCCTCAAGCACCCATAACAGTAAAATCTGACCATGCACGTATGTGGGACTGACTTAAATGCAATGTCGTCCTCCTCTTCCCCTGTCTCTGTGCCCAGCTCTGCATCATCTCCCCAGTCCAACCCAATGATCCAGGTTCCCTGGCCCTATCTTCAGTGCTTTGCCCCTAATCCTATACTTTCTTCGGTTCAATCTTCTCCCAGGTAACTGTGACAATAGAGGGACCTTGGAGAGAGGTCAGTGTTCTTCATTGACCTCCTGTGGAGCCGACTTTAGTGTTGCCTGGTCTGTGGAATGAGGAACCAGGAAGAAGTCCACTGGTGGTTGGCCCCTGAGGACTAGGCCAATCCTTCCCTTGCTCCCAGTCCTCTCATGGCTTCCTACCTCTCGCCTTCTTCCTAGCAGCCCTCGTGTCCACCTCAAACTCCAGCAGGAGGCTGGGTCCATATTCACTTCTGGAGCCACCTCTGGGTCTCTATTGTATGTGGGCAGCTTAAAGAAAGATTCTATCTGACACTTAACAGCAATGCTTCCCAATCCCGACATAGCACGGAGATAAGGTGCTTGCTACTGTGTCTCTTCCCTTCTACCCCCTCCAGCTTTTCTACAAAGGCTGGGCCTCGGCATGGGAGCAGAAGAGTCGAGGGTGGCAGCGGGAGGGCGCCAGCAGTCATACTTGTCCATCTCCTTAGGGGCACTGGTGGTGCACTGGTTCAGTGCTTGGCTGCTAACCAAAAGGTCAATGGTTCAAACCCACCAGTCGCTCCATGGGAGAAAGACAGATGTGGCAGTCTGCTTCTGTAAAGATCTATAGCCTTGGAAAGCCTATGGGGTAGTTCCACTCTGTCCTATTGGGTCACTATGAGTCAGAACTGACTAGAAGGCACTGGCTTTGCTTTTGGGTTTGGGTGTGCATTTAAAATTCGAATAGATGCCACAAAATTGCCTTTTTAAAGCCACCCAACCCACATACACTTCCATTCTGGATGTTTCTTCTTTACATCTTTGACAATACCTGATGGAATTAAACTTTTAAATAGTTCCCAATAAACAACAACAACAACAACAAACCGGACTCACTGTAGTCAAGTCGATTTCGACTCATAGCGATCCCTCCTTGGGTTTCTGAGGCAGTATCTCTACAGAAGTAGATGGCCCAGTCTTAATGGACCATCCCTATTTTCTTTCCAGGGACCCTTCTTGACTTTGCAGTTATTAAAATGACTTCTGCCTAAATGCTGTGTTGCTCTCACAGCTCTGTCTGGCTGCGAGGTCAGCGCCCCAGAGTCTTGCTAATGACAAGCTGGAGGAAAGGAAGAGTGAGATTCTTACCCCCAGGTGGAACTAAGGCTGTGACAGCAGCACCCGGACTCCAGAGTCCAAGGCCAAGTGTGTTCTCAGCCAGCGTTGCCAGTTCCTGGGGGGAGGAACTAACAACAGGAGCTGCATCCTACAGGCCAGCAGGCTGGGGGGTTGGGTGATTAATAGCTGTCCCTGCCTGATACCTCCTGGGCTTGTCCTATCTTTGCTTCTCAGTGTCCTGCCTTCTCACAGCTGAAGTCCAGACTCAGGGGGAATGAGGAAGAGGGGTGAAGTGGGGTGGTACAAAGGTGAAGGTATGCTGAACTCCTACACCTTGCAGGGGAGATAACCACGACTTTGACGTTTGGTTGAAACTGGGGTTGCTGTGAATACCCGTGGCCATCTGCTGCCGCCTCACTGCTGGCACCGAACCCCCCGGCCGACCCTGTCCACCAAGACCATGCAGCTCCTCGGGTTCCTCGGCCTCCTCTGGGTGCTCAAGGCCTCCCCAGGTGCCACAGGTAAGAGGGTGCTGCAGAGACCCTGCTGATGTGCATGGGGAGGGGTGGAGAAGGGGGCTCTGGGGCTAAGGGGAAGCTGAGGAGCTGGGTCTGGAGGGAGAACTGAGGCAGGGCGAGCAGGACTGAGCAGCCTACGGGGCTCTGCGTTCACGTCTGGGAGTGAGGGCACCACCTCTTCCCACAAGAGTCCTCTTCCCAGCTTTAACGCCATTTTCTGAGCCCCCAGCCCCTCAGGCCCTGTGCTCCCTCTACACTCAACTCTGTTCTTCCTTCCCCTCACTTCCGTCAGTGCCACCTTTTGTCTTCTCCAGAGTCTCCTCTTTCTCTGGTCTTCTTCCTTTCCCTTGAGCTTCTCTGCCTTTGCTCCCCTGGTCCCCACCCCACTGCTCTGCCCTCATTTCTCCCAGCCCCCACCAGGGCCCACCTCTGAGGTAGAGAGAGTGCTGAGGAGGAAGGGATGGGTGTGGCAGGGGGAAAGGGGAGCCTCCACAGCACAGCTGTTGTCAGCAGGGCTGAGGGCAGGATCCTAAAGTCGACTTTGCCCCCAAAGGCAAGGTCTGAGATCACCCAGGGGGGGTCCAGGGCCTCCCCTCTTGAACCCCCGTTGCCCTTTCCTCTGCTTTCCAGCATCCATTCCCAATCTCCAATCCTAGACCTTCTCAACCTAGAGCCCACCGTTCATCCTTTCATGTCCTGCAGGGCCCAGGAATCCTCATAACCCTCTCCTCCCCAGACCCCCGACACCCCCGAGCTGGCCTGAGCAGTGAAACCTCAGCTTTCAGAGAAAGCCTGAGCAGTGTCTCAGGGGAGGGGGAAGAGGCCAGAGGTGCTTCCTGCTTGCAACAACAGTGCCTGCCTGAGGCTTCCCAGGCACTCACCCCCAACAGACCATACCTGAGCCTGATTCTCACCATCTTAGTGCAAGGGGGTTAATGTCTGTAAACTAACTAATCGAGTGGCTCACGCCTAAACCTTAAGGACTCCTGGACCTATACTTGCCTATGGAGGTATCCCTTTCTAGAAGTTTCCTTCTCTGTCCTGTCCTCAGCCTCTCAGCATTGTCCTCTCTATGATCCCAATCTCGGTAGACACTGTGCTTCCGTATCTTTTCCTCTGGTGTTCTTCATGTTCCTTTCTCCTCTCTGACCCCTTGTTCTCCTGGTCTGTCCCCTCGAACTTCTCTCTGTGTCTAACGCTGACTCTCTCATACTCTGGTCACTGGTCTTCCTCTCCCAGACTCCGAGCGTCTGTTCCTCTCACTGTAATCTTCACCCTATGCCTCTGGCCCTGGTCCTGCCCCAGTTATTTCTCTGCAGAAGAGTCAGCCTAGACAGCAATAGGTCGCTGGGGGGAGGCAGAAGTGGGACAAGAAGCCAAAAGCGCTGAAAGAACTACAAGCAGACCAAGTGGAACGGAGAGTGACGTAGAGAGAGTGCTGAGAAGGAAGGGATGGGTGCGGCAGGAGGAAAGGGGAGTCTCATTGAACGTTTATCCTCACCTTGGCCATTCGAGGGCAGGGAGGTCAGCCACCAGATAGGCTGAGCAAGGAACTGAGGACAATTCCCACCTCTCCTCTTGGAGAACATGCTCCAGGAGCAGAGAAATGGGGCGGGGGGCGAGGTGCTTCAGAACCCAAAGCCCTCAGCTTCAAATTGCCTCTGATGGGAGAATAAGATATAGCATATCTAGGAAATGTGGTACTGACAAACCTATGTAATACTGTATGGTGAAAAACAATGGACTGTAAGATCACCAATAAATTTCTTTGTTCTACCATCAATACAGGAACTTTATCCACAGCCACATCTACCACTAACATACTTTTGTCAAGAGCTGAAGCAGCGTCCACTGTTCTCAGTGATTACCCAACCTCCAAAGGGACAAGAGAGTTGCTACCAAGTACTCCACGAACTGCTTCTCTCTCTCTAGGCACTAGGAAAAGCAAACATATGACTGTTACCACATTCCCCAGGGTTAAGCCCACTTTTGAAGCATTGATCAAATCTCCAACCAATTCCAACACACAAAACCCTTTGTTAAAGTTTGTTGTCAAGGTAGGAACAATTCCAACTACCACCATTGTATATATGTCGAGTACTGAGTGCACTAATCCAACAACACTCATAATCACCACAACGTATCCCACAACAAACTGTATTACACAGACAACCACACAGACTGTCACTACAGAACTTGCTTCTACCTCCCAAGTCACTTCCCCACTGTCCTCCAGAAGTTCCACACTCCTTACCACTGATGCCACATCTACACCTACATCTTTCACAACAGGTTCTAAATCTCCAAGTACTTCTCCCACCATGGCTACCACAGAAATCACCTCTCTGATCACTTCCACTGACACATCCATAACCACCACCTCCACCACACCCACTCCTACAACTCTCCCAACTTCAGAAACAGCCAGCACCAGTACCACAGGTTTTCTAACAACTCCCACTCTCACAACCACACACAAGGTCACTACAGAAGTTTCTTCTATGTCCCCACTCACTTCATCAATCACTCCCACAAGTACAGTTCATTCTACAACAGCCAGCACCCCTGTTCCCACGACCACGTATACATTCACATCATCCACACCTATGCTGTCTTCTTCAACCTTCTCAAGTACAGAAACAGTCAGCAGTAAAACCACAAACACTACCCCAATGCCCTCCATCA
>NW_006922129.1:1728549-1729115 GCF_000298275.1 Orycteropus afer afer
TACACCTACACCTCTGACAACAGGCTCTGAATCTCCAATTACTACTGCAACCAGTGCCACCACGGATATCACCTCTCTGATCACTTCCACTGACACATCCATAACCACCACCTCCA
Organism: Orycteropus afer afer; assembly: GCF_000298275.1. NCBI lineage: Eukaryota > Metazoa > Chordata > Mammalia > Tubulidentata > Orycteropodidae > Orycteropus > Orycteropus afer. The sequence goes on from NW_006922129.1 coordinate 1,728,666, forward strand.
CCACACCCACTCCTCCAACTCTGCCAACTTCAGAAACAGCGAGCACCAGTCCCACAGATTTTGTAACAACTCCCATTCGCACAACCACACACACTGTCACTACAGAAGTTTCTACTACGTCACCAGTCACTTCCTCAATCACTCCCACGAGTACAGTTCATTCTACAACCACCAGCACCCCTGTTCTCACGACCACGGAAACATTAACATCATCCACACCTATGCTGTCTTCTTCAACCTTCTCAAGTATAGGAACAGTCAGCAGTAAAACCACAAACACTACCCCAATACCCTCAATCAGTACCTCACTTCTCACCACTGATGCCAGATCTACACCTACATCTCTCACAACAGGCTTTGAATCTCCAAGTACTACTGCAACTAGTGCCACCATGGATATCACCTCTCTGATCACTTCCACTGACACATCCATAACCACCACCTCCTCCA
>NW_006922129.1:1730665-1753391 GCF_000298275.1 Orycteropus afer afer
TCAGCAGTAAAACAACAAACACTACCCCAATGCCCTCCATTAGTACCACACTCCTCACCACTGATGCCAGATCGACACCTACATCTCTGACAACAGGCTCTGAATCTCCAAGTACTACTGCAACCAGTGCCACCACTGAAATTGCGTCTCTGATCACTTCCACTGACACATCCATAACCACCAACTCAACCACACCCATTTCCCCAACACTCCCAACTTCAGAAACAGCCAGCACCAGTACCACAGGTATTCTAACAACTCCCACTCTCACAACCACACACACTGTCACTCCAGAAGTTTCTTCTACGTCCCCAGTCACTTCATCAATCACTCCCACGAGTACAGTTCATTCTACAACAGCCAGCACCCCTGTTCCCACGACCACGGAAACATTAACATCATCCACACCTATGCTGTCTTCTTCAGCCTTCTCAAGTATAGGAACATTCAGCAGTAAAACCACAAACACTACCCCAATGCCCTCCATTAGTACCACATTCCTCACCACTGATGCCAGATCTACACCTACATCTCTCACAACAGACTTTGAATCTCCAAGTACTACTGCCACCAGTGCCACCATGGATATCACTTCTCTGATCACTTCCACTGACACATCCATAACCACCACCTCCTCCACACCCATTCCTCCAACTCTCTCAACTACAGAAACAGCCAGCACCAGTACCACAGGTTTTCTAACAACTCCCACTCTCACAACCACACACACCATCACTACAGAAGTTTCTTCTACCTCCCCAGTCACTTCATCAATCACTCTCACGAGTACAGTTCATTCCACAACAGCCAGCACCCCTGTTCCCATGACCATGTATACATTCACATCATCCACACCTATGCTGTCTTCTTCAACCTTTTCAAGTATAGAAACAGTCAGCAGTAAAACCACAAACACTACCCCAATACCCTCAATCAGTACCACACTCCTCACCACTGATGCCAGATCTACACCAACATCTCTGACAACAGGCTCTGAATCTCCAAGTACTACTGCAACCAGTGCCACCACGGATATCACCTCTCTGATCACTTCCACTGACACATCCATAACCACCACTTCCACCACATCCGCCCCTCCAACTCTCCTGACTTCAGAAACAGCCAGCACCAGTACCACAGATTTTCTAACAACTCCCACTCTCACAACTACACACACTGTCACTACAGAAGTTTCTTCTACGTCTCCACTCACTTCATCAATCACTCCCACGAGTACAGTTCATTCTACAACAGCCAGCACCCCTGTTCCCACGACCATTGGTACATTCACATCATCCACACCTATGCTGTCTTCTTCAACCTTCCCAAGTATAGAAACAGTCAGAAATAAAACCACAGACACTACCCCAACACACTCCAACAGGGCCAAAGTCCTCACCATTGATGACCGATTTATACCTACATCTCTGACAACAGGCTCTGAATCTCCAAGTACTACTGTAATCAGTGCTACCACCGAAATTACGTCTCTAATCACTTCCACTGACACATCCATAACCACCACCTCCACCACACCCACTCCTACCACTCTTCCAACTTCAGAAACAGCCAGCACCAGTACCACAGCTTTTGTAACAACTCCCACTCTCCCAACCACACACACTGTCACTACAGAAGTTTCTTCTACATCCCCAGTGACTTCATCAATCAGACCCACGAGTACAGTTCATTCTACAACAGCCAGCAACCCTGTTCCCACAACCACTGATACATTCACGTCATCCACCACTATCCTGTCTTCTTCAATCTTCTCAAGTACAGACCCAGTCAGTAGTAAAACCACAAACACTACCCCAATGCCCTATATCAGTACCACACTCCTCACCACTGATGCCATATCTACACCTAAATCTCTGACAACAGGCTCTAAATCTCCAAGTACTACTTCCACCAGGGCCACTATGGAAATTACCTCTCTGATCACTTCCACCGACACATCAACAACCACCACGTCCACGACACCCACTCCTACAACCCACCCATCTTCAGAAACAGCCATCACCATTACTACAGACTTTATAACAATTCCCACTCTGACAACCACACAGAAGACATCAAGTATCACTTCTACAAACACCATTTTCACACAGAGCACAACCACACCAGCAACCATTTCATCTCTCATGACCACTGACAACAAGGGGACATCAACTAATGTGCCTGTGTCATCTCTTAGTACCAGCCTGACCACAGCAACCCCTCCTACACTCATCACCTCTCTGATGCCTACCACTGGTACAACAGAAACTGTTTCTGTAGGCATTACTTCTACAGATGCAGTAACTACATCTTTTAACAACATCACTTCTTTCTCAATATCCACATTAGCAATGTCCTCTTCCGTATCTCCTCCCAATACAATTACAACGCTTACTGATACCACTAGCTCTTTTATTTCCTCCTCTCATATTTCCAGTACAGAAAATACAGTGTCTTCTGTTGTCACAACTTTTCCTACTCTCTCTCCATTTGTAACTACAAGAACATCTTCAGCAATCTCCTCTCTCACAAGTACTCTTACTAAAACAACCCCCATTTATGTTGTTTATTCTACAACACCATGTCCAGAATCTATACCAATTACTGTAGTCTCTGCGTCTCCCACTACTCCATGTACATTGTCAACGTTTCCCTCTACTCCTGACGTGGACTCATCTCCTAGTTCCACCAGTGTGAGAACTCTCCTTCCTACACATATAGGCATTTCTACTTCCATGCCTCTTGAGGCTTACCCCACCAGTAGGCCTCCTAGTTCTATCAACACAAGGACCACTACTGGGACCTGGATGAGCAGCAACTCTGTAACTACCCCACGCATTCCTGGCATCACTAACCTTCCACTCACTGCAAAGCCAAGCACCAGCCTTCCAACGGATATGATGACTTCAAGCAAATTGACAAGTTCCACTCCGACCATCACCAAGCCTTCAGAGACATCAATGACTACCACCCAGACTCCCTCCACCCGTACATCACACATGACAACTTCGACCACTACTCAGAAAACTACACAGTCAAGGTTGACCACCACCCCAGGTTGGACCTTCTTCTTTCCTGTTCCGTACCCTCCTTCCCCTGCTAAATTCCTGCACCATGAAGGCCAGACATCACCCTGAACTTGCTGTTCGTTTGGTGCTGTCTAGGCTCCTGTGACAATGGTGGGACCTGGGACCAAGGTCAGTGCCTCTGCCCCTTGGGATTCTCTGGTGACCACTGTCAGCTTGAGGACATCATGTGCCAGAATGGGGGCAAATGGGATGGCCTCAAGTGTGTGTGCCCCAGCACTTTCCATGGCTACATCTGTGAGTTCCCCAAGGAACAGGTGGCTCTAGGTGAGTTGCCCCACCCTCTGCACTCTCTCCCAGAAGCCCCATTGACTCTCTTTGGGCCCAGTCTCTGGCTGGCCTGCAGGCATCCATGGCATTTTGTTCAACCCAACCCCAGTCCTTCATTGCCTTGTAGCCCACCTCCTCCCCTACCCCATAACATGCCTCCTCTCTATGCTCACATCTCCAGCAGTTGGCTAGAACCTTAACTCTTCCTGGGATCTCCTTCTGGTCTGTCCCGCGTGGGGAATGCATTCATTCCCATTGCTGCTGTAACAAATCACAAAAAAGTAACCAGCTTAAACAATACAATCTATCATCTTACAGTTCTGTAGAAGTCCAACATGGGTCTCACTGGGCTAAAATCAGGGTGTTGACAGGGCTGGCTTTAGGGAAGAATTGATCCCCAGATGGCATGTGTGACCATGAAAGTGGCACCATGAAAGACCTGGTGATCTGCTTAAAGCAGCAATCTGCAAGATTACAGCTAAGAAAACACTATGGATCAGTTCTACTCTGTAACACGTGTGGGCACCATGAGTTAGAATTGACTTGATGACCATTTTCTTCCCCTTTCCAGCTTCTAGAAGCTGCCTGTATTCCTTGTCTCAAGACTCTCTCTCTCAGTCTTCAAAGCTAGCATCTCTCTGTGCCTTTTTTCCATAGTTAGACCTTTTTTATTTCTGACTGACGCTGACCTTGTCTGTCTTCCTCTTTCACTTTTAAAGACCCTGGTGTTTACATTGGGCCCATTTAGGTAATCCAGGGTAATTTTCTTATATGAGGTTAGTGGACTAGCACTCTCACTTCCATCTGCAACCTTGATTCTCCCTTGTTTATAACATAACATATTCTCAGGTTCCAGGGATTAGGGCCTAGACATCTCTGTGGCAATCATTCTACCCACCACAGAGGGCATTCTGACTTCATTCTCCCTCATCTCAGGACAAGACATGCCAGAATTCTTGTTTGCCTCCTGCTGTTCAGTCAGTCCTCAGCAAACTTGGAGAGGGCAGAGGGAGGACCGTCTGGCTGGGGGCTGAAGTCAGATAGGAGTAGATGGGGAAGTGACCAGAGCTGGGCATGTTGTGTGCAGACACTGTGGATGTTGAAGTGGGCATGGAGGTATCTGTGGACCAAGAGTTCTCCCCTGACCTCAATGACAACACATCCCAGGCCTATAGGGATTTCAGCACAACCTTCCAGAATCAGGTGAGGTGGGGATGGAGGTTGACTTAAGGCCTAGGTCCTCCCCTGGTGCTAAGCTTGGGCCACTGGATGCCCTCGGGTATGGAGGTTCAGACGTGAGCCTAGGGAATCCTTGGCATTTCAGATCCAGAAGATTTACCAAAATGTGAAGGGCTTCCAGGGTGTGGAGATCCTGACCCTGAGGTAGGAGACCCTTCTTGGGGATGTGGTGGAGGTGTGATGGGGTGGTGGTGGTGACGGTGGGGAGAGGGTGCAAAGACAGGCCAGGAAATCCATCCTCTGCTTTTGGAGTCACCAGATTTCATAAAGAGAAAGATGGAGAGAGTCATAAGTGAACCGCTCCATGGGGGATCTTTGGAGTAATTTCCTGGGGTCATTTCTAAGGCGGGTTGCCACTCCCTTTCTTTAAGCATATTGGAAAGAGAGAAATTAGATGGGGGGACATGCAGAGAGGTTAGAGTGGTACCTGAGGACTGGTGGGAACCCTGGTGCCCAGACTGTTGACTTGGTCCCTCTCTGGCTGGCACTCGTCTGCTGAGAGAGTCAACAGGAGGGAGGCACAGAACCCTGGTTTGGTGATGCTTGATGCAATGCAAAAAGGAAGTAAATCATTCCTGCCCCAGCCTTCCTGGCCTGACAAAGTCTAGGGCGTTAGCAGCCCCTCGGAGAAGGATTCATGTCGTATCCCAACTCATTGCCTCTGCACCACCCTGTGCATTTGTGGCTGGTCCCGGAGGTGCCCTTCCAAGGACCTACCTGCAGGCCTGAGCACTCTCTAAGGCTCCCTCACCAACATCCTCAGAAATGGCAGCATTGTGGTGGACTATCTGGTCCTGCTGGAGCTGCCCTTCAGTCCCCAGCTGGACAGTGAGTATGAGAAGGTGAAGACGGAACTCAAGGAGGAGCTCCAGAACGCCAGCAAGGAGGGAACCGACTGCAGTGACAACCACAGTGAGCAGAACCACCTGGGGCCGGCAAAGGGCCCAGTCTCAGAGCCACTACCCAGCCTGCTCTAGCTCAGACAAGGGGGGCAATGTGGGCTTAGGTGCCAGCATGTGGTACCCCAGGCCAGTGGAGAGAAGGGGCTTGCTTACCCAGCTGGGTCAAGGGTGGGGCTGGGGAGGGGCTCACCAGGCCTTAGGCACTGAGGAAGAGACCCCCTGACAGTTAGGTTCCCTGTTTCCAGGGTGGTTGGGAACCCGATTACTACCTGTAGTCAGGGGTTCTCCCGGTGGTCCCCCCCATGTCCTATGGACAGAGCCCTCTGAACCTGCCCTGAGTTCCTGGCCTCACCTCTGTCTCTCCCCTGCATTCCCTCTGCGCTTGTAACTGTGTCCTCTCAGCTCTCTGTTTTAAGCCTGACTCGGTCAAGATGAACAATAGCAGCAGGACTGAACTGACTCCGGAAGGTGAGTGTGTGGCAACGCGTTGAGTGGCCCCACGAGGCCATCACACTTCCCACCAGGGGCATGTGCCCACTGAGGTTCCCTGGGGAGGCGGCAGAGATGTTGTAGAAAGGCAGTGATGTGACCCAGGGCAGCCTCTGATCTTTTTAGCAGCTTCACAGCGAAGACTAGCAGGGAAGGTGAGAAGAGGCTGGACCTGACTCCCCTATCCTAATTCCCGCGTCTACCCCACAGCACACCACCCTTGGAAATGTAGTCTTTCTGATCCATTTTCAGAGTCAGTATAACAAGGCCCTAAGTAGACAGGGTAAGGTCTTGGTCTCTCTCTCCACAACCCCCTATGTAAACCCCCCAGGCATCTGCCGCCGGGCCGTTGCCAAGGGCTACGAGGATTTCTACTTCCCCTTGGTTGAGGGGAAGCAGCTCCGCTGCGTCACCAATTGCACATCGGGCCTGGACGGCGCCATCAATTGCAACCAAGGCCAGTGCATTCTGGAAAGGAGCGGTCCTACTTGCCGGTGAGGCCAGGCCCGGAAGCGTAAGCCCCGCCCACTTAGGCCCCGCCATAGAGGCCCCGCCCATTCCGCCCGCTCTCCCTCCTCCCTCGCCCTCTAGCGTTAGAGTGGAGCTGTGGCCCACCCTCTGGCACCGGAGGGGTCCATGCGAGACTGGACCAGGGCCCGAGTGGTGTGACCGTCTGTGACTGTGATTACCCCCCGCTCCCCTGCCCAGCTGCTTCTCCTCCGACACGCACTGGTTCTCGGGCCCGCGCTGCGAGGTGGCCATCCACTGGAGGGCGCTGGTCGGGGGCCTGGCGGGCGCCGCGGTGCTGCTGCTTCTGCTGGTGCTTGGGCTGGGCTGCCTCGCCGCGCGCTCCCGGAGTAGGCGTGGCTCCCGCCTCGGGTGAGAACGTGGAGGACCCAGACTTGGAGGGTGGGAGGCGCCAGGCTCCCGGTCCCGCGACCCTGACCTGATCACGCTGCGCTCCGACCAGGTCCGAGTCCCAGGACGGAAAATGGGCAGACTTCTGGAATGAGGAAGTCGTAGGGACTTTTTCAAATTTGGGCTTCGAACATGACGGAACAGGTGAGACTTCCTTCTGGGGAATGAGCATGCAGCCTTTCTAGCCCAGGAAGGACAGCTACCCCGTGCAAGGGCGTCTCTACAGCCTTTTCCCTGCGCCTCTCCTGCACGGGCGACCCCCGCAGGGCAGAACAGGACCCAGGAACCCCTTGAGACCCCGCCTCCCTCACTACTTCTTCCCCCTCTCTTCCATTCCTTTCAAGTCAAGGACGAAAACTTCCAGATAGTCTTGGAGAATGTGGACACCAATGTGACGGTGAGGGGGGCAAGAGCCGAGGATACTACAGAACTCTCTCAATTCCAGTTCCAGATCCCCGTCCCCGCCCCCGCCCCAGGGCCTGGGGGCTGGGTCAGGACCAGGAGCCAGTGACCTCCCATCCGACCCAAGTAGGGGTGGCCACCTGCTTGATCTCACTCGTCTTTCACACATGCTCTCCCAGGTGCAGATCCAAAGGCCTGAGGTGGCCTTCTCCTCCATTTGAGCCCCGCAGAGGTGTCTTCACCATCCCTCCGCCCTGCCCCGGGACAGCAAGAGGGAACTAACTGGGCACTGTGCCCATCTCAAGACTTGTACAGGGCTCCTGGAGTCCTTGGGCAAAATTAGATTGCCTTTTGGGCCTCCTCCTCCCAGCTGTACTGAACCTCCCTCAAGACCCGCTTCAAATCCAGACTCTTCCACTGTGGGACCTTGGGCAAGTCAGTTAATTTCTCTGAACCTTGGTTTCATCACCTGTACGACACACTTGGCCTGATACTCTAGGTGCTCATTGTGAAAATCAGAAGGACTCGGTCCAGCGCAGCCTCCTGTCGCAGTCCTGCTGCTCATATTGCCTCCTGCTCCCCCTCCCACATTCCTCCCCTGCTCTCAGGCCTTAGTTCCTATTTTCCCTTTGCAGGAACCCCTATTTCCCCTACTGCCTGTTCCTCACCCCACGCTTGCAGCCAGCCAGTAGTTCCATTCCACCCAGGTACCTGCTTCTCATATAACTCACTCCTGTGCTCCTTGCCCCCTTTCCTAAATCTTCTCCCCATCCTGGCCCATCCCTTAAATCACTCCCCCCAACGCTAACCCTACATCTCCAGTTCCCTTATTTTCCCCTTTCCCCATCCTTGTATCCTCAGCCCTAAATCCTTCCTGCCCCCATCACTGTTCCTCAGTCTTAACTCCTCCCTCCTTCACCCACACCCCTGTCCTTAGCTAGGAATAGATACCCTCTGCTTCTTAGGGGTGGCACTCCCCAGGCCCTGATCCCCTCATTCTGGGGATCCACCCCTCCCTCTCACTCCCAAGATCTTCTCACTGAGCTGAGTCCCCTCAATCATGGGTGGGGGTGGGGGTGGGGGGGTTTCCTCAAGGTCCAGCCCTGAGGTAGGGTCCTCAACCCCCTCCTTCCTCTTTCCCCTAAAGCTTCCTCTCCTCCTTTCCTGCCTCACCTCCTTCTTCCCAGCCACTCCCTACTCCCCTCCTTCGTCCTCTCCCTGAGTGCACCCCATCCCTACAGTAACCTTTGAGCCCAGAAGCCCTCAACCTCCTTTACCCAGGAAGATCTGGTTTGGGGACAGGAAGTCAGTGAGTCGCCAATTCTCTGATGCAAACACAATATAGTATTTATTGTCAAAGAAATTGCTGTGTATATACTCTGCTGTGTGTCATCCGCCCACCACCCATGGGCCGTGACTGTAGTGGAAATGAACACGAGGACAGGGGGTTTCGTTTTGTTAGGGAGTGGATGGGGCTAGGGCCAGCAGCAGATGCAGTTCTGAACGGACCTGTCACCTGTGTCCTTCTTCAACATTGGGAGCTTGGGGCTGGGGCTTTGAGAGTTGGGTCAGGGAGATGTGGTGGCCCCGGCTGGGTCTGCCTGAGTCACCTGACAGTTGAATGGATGTGTGAAGCTGGCCTCTCCAAAGACCTTTCTTTAACCTCCCAAAGCCTGGTCCCAAATACACATCCACACACTGGCCTAACTGTGCCTGGGGGCTTGGGCCCTTGTGTTCCTAATACTGCGGGAAGCCAGTCTGACCTCTGAATTCATTTGAGCCTTGGCTGACAGATGATGTTGTTTGGGTGGGGGTTTTGGACAGGCTCTGGGACCTTTGCCTTGGTCAGGGGAGGCACAGGCGGTGACCTCTCCTCCCCTCTGACTCTGGCCAGGGCTGGAGACTAGGACCATAAAGCCTCAGCTGTGAATGGGGCCCACCCAGGAGGAGGGCTAGGGGCTAGGGCCTGAGGGAGGGGACTGGAGATGAGGAAGATGAACCTGAGGTGGAGAAGAGGAGAAGGGCTGAAGAACAAAGGGCCTTGAGGGGCTTGGCTGCAGGTACCACTAGGGGTCTTCGCTGTGCCTGCTGCTGGCTGCCCCTGGCCAGAGTTCCCTCACCCCTCCCTCCATGGGCAGCCTCTTCCTGGCATCTTGTGGCCCCAGCCTCTTGGCAACCATCTGACTCTCACACCTCCAACCTCTTGTCCCTCCCTCTGGCCCTGCCCCACTCTGTGACTATGGCTTTGCCGGAGAGACCCTGGCTCAGGACACGCAGCTCTTTGGCAGTAAGAAGGGAGGAGGGTTGACCAGCTGCCCTTTGGCCAACTCTCTCTGGTCACCCCTACGCCACCCACCCATCCCCATCACCACACCCCCATCCTGGGCCAGACGCCTTCCTCCCTCAAGGCAAAGGTCTCCGCTCCGTGTCCTTTTTAGCACAGCTGTCTTGGAGGCTCTCACTCCTTGGTCCTTCCTGAGAAGCGAAGACCCAACCCTCAGGGGCCCGTCTCCCTGGGAGATGCTGGCTGGCTGTGCCCTGCTGCTGGCTCTCCAGCTCTGGGCACCCACCTCTGCTGCGGAGACACTGGGTGAGTGAGGCCCCGCTGCTCCCTACTCCCTGGCTGGGCAGCAGGTGGCCGGTCTCCCTTCTCTCACCATCCCTTTCTCCCTCCCTCACTGGATGCAAGGGGCGGCCAAAAGGCTGGGTGCTGTGACTTCATCCTGCCTTTGTGAGTGCTAGCAGGGTCACCCTGTGAATGCAGAAGGGGCATGGCCTGAGGTGTGGGTGAAGTCCACGTGAAGTCCTGTGCTGTCTGCCCCCCCCCTCCCCCGCAGGAAAAAGGGCCTTTTCTTCACCTGAGCAGGTGGTTTTCGGTGGGCTGCTTCGGTCCAGGGGACAGGTCTTTCCACCTTATACGGGGAGGCATTGCCTGGGCTGCCGGCCTCCTGCAGGGAGGAAGTCCTTGGACTTCCACACATTTCCTCCCTAGACCTGGGGAGATGAACAGGCACCCTAAGAAAGCTCCCTAGTTAAAAATGGGCAAAGACCTGAGGGGGCACACACAGGCCTTGGGGTTCTTGTGGAGCCTCATCATGGCCTTTTATGTGGGAAGTGGATTGTGGGATCCCTCAGGCAGGACAGACTTTCTGAGTCCCCAGAGTGGGGAAGGGCCACTGGAGAGGAGCCGGCTGGTGGGTGTTGGGGTGAAGGGTGATGGGGTAGTGGGCCAAGGCTCCAGGAGGAAGAGGGAGACCTTGAGTTGAAGGATCTAGGGGCTGTGAGAGTGGGCTGGAGGGATTCTGATAGCACAGACAGTAAGTTGGGGACAGAGACCCTCCCTAGAAGCCACTTCCACCTGCCACACCCTGACAGACCTCCTCACCAATCACATACTGGGGTGAGTAGTATAGGCTGGGGTTGCTGGAGAGAGGGGCAAGGGCTGGGAGTGGTGAATTGTGAAGGAGCCCTGGTGGTGCAGTGGTTAAGTGCTCAGCTGCTAAGCAAAAGGTCTGCGGTTTGAACCCACCAGCCACTTCTCCCTCCTCAGGACAAAAGACCCGGCAGTCTGCTCCCATAACAATTGTTGTTTTGTGCGAGTCCCTTCTGACTTGTAGTGACCCCGTGTGCAGCAGAACAACACACTGTCCGGTCCTGCTCCGTCCTCACAATAGTTGCTGTGCTTAAGCCCGTTGTTGCAGCTGCCATGTCGATCCATCTCATTGAAGGCCTTCCTGTTTAACGCATGGTGTTCTCCAGGGACTGGTCCGGCCTGAGTACTCAACATCTGGGGACTCATCTTCTAGGGACTATCCTGGCTGTCCTTCTTCCAAGACAGCTTTGTTTGTTCTCCCGGTAGTCCATGGGCTATTCGATATCCTTTGCCAACACCATCATTCAAGGGCATCTTCGGTATTCTTTATTTGCTGTTCAACTTTCAAATTCATATGAGGTGATTAAAAATACCATGGCTTGGCTTGGGTGCATCTACGTGCTCAAGATGACATCTTTAAAGAGGTCTTTTGCAGCAGATTTGCCCGATACAATAAGTAGTTTGATTTCTTGATGGCTGCTTCTGTGGATGTTGATTGTGGATCCAAGTCAAATGAAATCCTTGACAACCTCAATCTTTTCCCATTTATCATGATGTTGCCTATTGGTCTAGTTGTGAGGACTTTTGATTTCTTTAAAGATTACCTAAAGATTACAGCCTAGGAAACCCTTTGGAGCTCTTCTCGGTCCTATAGTGTTGCATTAACTCAGCTGACTCAAAGGCACACAATAGAATGAGCGAGGGGAGCAGTGAGGAGGGCCCAGCTAGGCAAGAGGCCAGGCACGCTGGGCCATGGGTGACTCCATAAGGTCTGAATGTGGCCAGAGACCCCACCCTCAGGCCAGAGAGCTTTATTTACAAACCACTTCACAGCAGGGAGCACATTAGATTCGTGTAAGAAGAGTGTGTAAGGAAGTCAAAAAGAACCCAGCTCACTGCTGTGGAGTCGGTTCTGACTGATAGCAACCCCTCCTTGGGTTTCCAAGGAGGTGTCTCTAGGGAAGTCGATTGCCCAGTCTTCCTTCCAAGGAGTGGGTGGTGGGTTTGAACCTCCACCCTTCTGTTTAGCAGTCAAGTGCCTTAGGCACTACACTACCAGAGCTCCGGTAAGGGGTAAGGAGGTCTAGGAGGGGGGAAATTGCCCAGAGGCTAAGCACTTATCAGTGACCTGAAGTTACCCGTTTGACACTGGGCACCGCTGTAAACCTTCCAGCTTCCCATGTATCCATGGAGAGTTCAGGTGTCAGGCCAGAGAACTTCAAGGGCATCTGCAGTTTTCTTTCTTTTCTGAACTGGATGCCCCTGGGGGTACTCCAGTTCACCCCAAGGTTTTGGACAAGCAAAAGTAGGGAGAAGGCAGAAAACCCACCCACACAAACGTGCAGGGGAATGAGGCCATCAGGTTGCCTGGAAGGTGAGGAGGTGCATGCCGGGCAAAGGATGAAGTTCGGTTGGAAAGTGCAGTGGTGCGGGTGTCTGTGGGTGACAGGAGCCAAGTCAAGTTCAGACAGAGTCCTACGGATGCAGCAGGCTTCTCCAGTGCCCCAGAGGGGACAGCCAGGCTAGCAACGACTTGTCCCAGCGTGCTCATGTTCCTGCTACTAGAGGTGCTCCCCACAGCCCTGCCCTTCTTTGTTGTCCTGCCTGGGTTTAGTTTGTTTTGGGTCTTGCCACAGGGTAGGAGATCACTGAGGGCAGGAAACAGCCAGCAGCGTTCCTGGAACCAGACAGACCAGGCTGGGGCTGGGAATCCCCTCCTACCTCCTGACCATCCTGCTCCAAAGCCCTAGTCTCCCCTTTTCTTATTCACCATCTCCCTCCACGTTATCCACCCCCTTCCCCCAAAGAATCAGCCCCCAGATATTCTAGCCTCTAAAAGTTATGTTTTCTGTTCCCTCCCAGGCTCTGCCCTCAACCCGCCTCAGGCCTTTGGTCTCTTGAACTTTTTCATTTGGTGGGGATACAGTTCAATGGAGGGTGGGCAGGGAGAGGGGGAAACATGGCCTGAACTATGGGGAGATGGTGCTCTCAGAGAAATATGGCTGTTGGAGTGAGGGGCTGGTGCGACAGAGCTGACACGGGGTCAGCGTTTGCTGAGAAGGGAACAGCTCACCTGTTTATCTGATGCCTGGGAACCATGCCCCCTCACTAAGGGGAAAAGGATCTCTAGGTTAGAAAACACCCAGTTCGTCCCACATGGTGGGGTCATGGATTGAACTGTGTCCCCCCAAAATATGTGTTATAATTCTTAACACCTATGCTTATGGAAAAGGAGCTTTGGTGGCGCAGTGCCTAAGGCTGTCCTGCCTGAAGAATGGTATCTTGAGTTGTTCCTGATCCTGAATATATAACCTGTTACTTCCCTAATAAAGGACCTCTGGTAGCTCAGTGCCTAAGGCATTTGGCTGCTAACCAGAAGGTTGGTGGTTCAAGCCCATCAGTCACTCCCCAGAAGGGAGATGGGACAATCTATGTCTGTAAAGATTTATTGCCTCAGAAACCCAATGGGGGTCACTATGAGTCAATTCGAAGGCAGTGAATTTTTTTTTTTTTCTTTTTCATGCCAGTGTTTATACTCTCATTTGAGAATGGGTTTTCTTTGGACAATCTGCTTCCGTAGTGATACTGTCTCAGAAACCCTAGGAGGGGTCACTATGAGTCAGAGACGACTCAACGGCACATAACAACAACATTAACGAGGCAGGGTTAGTGTAGTGTGTCTTGAGTCCAATCTCTTGAGTTATGAAGGAGATTAAACAAGCGAGCTAAGAAGCAAAGATGGGGGAAGACTGATGCCAAGCCACATGGACGCTGCCAAGGACCTTCTCCCAAAGCTGACAGAAGGAGCCTTCCCCTAGAGTGCTGGGGTGCTCTAGGGGACTTTGAGCCTCCTCAACTGAAAACAACAGATTTCTGTTTGCTGAAGCCATCCACTTAGGGCAGTCTGCTCCCATAGCAGCACTAGAGAGCTAAGACAGGTGGAGTCATCTGCCCCTGCCTTCCAGCATGTCATCCAGTTCCCGGTACCTAGTAGGCACCGAGAGAAGGATGTGGAAACCCATCAGACTACGGTGATCCCTAAGTTTTTTTGTGTGTGTGATTTGGGTGAAAGTTGACAGAGCAAATTCATTTTCCATATAGCAGCAGTTCATACATATTTTATTTCATGACATTAACTGCAATTCCCTACAATGTAATAATAGCTCTCTCCCACTTGCTCCTTTAGTTGCCTCTTCCCTGTGTCCTTTCCTATGCATTCCTGCCCCCTGAGCTATCTCCCTGTGCAAACACTGTCCTTCTGTTCTCCCATGATTGATCGTTCTAAGGAGCGTATGTACCTTTCGTCAATGTTCACCCCCTATGCCTGGCTATTGTTGGGCTGGGAGCCACAATCCACAGGGTTTCTATTGACCGCCTTTCACAAGTAGATCACCAGACCTTTCTTTGCAGTCCATCTTAGTCTGGAAGCTCCACTGAAACCTGTTCTGCTTTGTAGCAACACGCAAGCCGCCATTGACAGAGGCATTTGTGGCTCCGTGATAGAAGTCTTGGCTTCCACGTGGGAGATCTGGGTTTGATTCTCGGCCAGCACACCTCATGAGCAGCCACAACCTGTGTGTCAGTGGAAGCTTGCATGTGGCTGTGATCAGAACCGTCTGATCCTCGTGGATCATGGGGATGGTGTAGGACTGAGCAGCCTTTTGTTCTCTTGTTCATGGGGTCCCCATGAGTGGGACAGACTCCATGGCTGCTAACAGCTCCAACAGTGGAGTTTCAGGGTGGAGCTGTCCTGGGGCCTGGGGCTCAGGTAGAGGACAGGAATAGGAACATAGCTGAGAATTCTACACACAAAGTTCTACACAAAGTTGAAACGCTGGGTGTATCAAAATGAACAATAGAACCTATGTCCTGTTTCAAGCACATGAAGTTCCAAAGTGTCCATGGTCAAGAGGGATGTTGAGCAGAGCTCCTCAGGATGGTAGGAGGGGCTGGGCAGGGTAGGGCCTGCAGGGAGCAGAAGGGAACAGAGCTCTTTAGCCAAGAAGGGTGAAGGCGGAAGTGGGAAAGGCTTGCTGTTTATGAGAAAATCACAAAGAGTGTGGTTAAGGTGAGAACAGATGTGTCCACAACAAACAGAGGCAACCTTTGAGACTTGTGTGATGTACATTTAAAGCAATTAAAAGGGAGTACTGTTTTATACAAAGAGTAATAAACTTAGTCATTCAGCAAACATCCAAGGATGGCCTCTGTTTGGGCAGGTGCTAGGCTCTCGGGTGAATCAACCAGTTTATAGTAGAGTTAACGAGATGGGAACTGTACAGAAAGAATCACAGCCCGACACTTGTGACTGAGGTATGCGAGGGACAAAGGGCTGCAAGAGGACGGGAGGTTTCACAGACCACTTCCTTCTCGGGTAACTGGGACGCTGCAGGGAGAAGTGGTATTTGAGCCAGGGGACTCTTACAGAGGAATACAGGAAGGAAAGATTAATAGACACTCAGCGTTCTCAGACAAATCCAGAACTGATAAAACCATACATCCCTAGAGAAAGAATGGGAATATTTAAGAAAACCATCGTTTGGGTAGAGCAGAGTGGGGAAGCCACATTGACTCTGCGGTCTGGGTATTATATTAATAATTTTAAAATTCTAATCTTCAAGGGTTTACTCTGGACCAGACACAGTTCTGAATAATATCTATTGATTATTTAATTTTCATAACCCTGGGAGGAAGGTGCTGTTACTGATTTCTGTCTTATAGGTGGGGAGACTGAGGCACAGAGATGTGAAATAACTTGCTCAAGGCCACGATTTGAACCCAAGTGATCTGGCTCCAGAACCCGGGTTGTTTATCACTTGCTGTAGCTGGGGGTACCCAAGTGTATTAGTTCTCTGCGGCTGCTACAACAGGTCACCACAACCTTGGTGGCGTAAAACAGTAGAAAAATGTGCTTTCTCACAGTTCTGGGGCCAGAAGTCCCCCATCAAGGTGTACTCAGTGCTCCCTCTGAAGCCTCCAGGGGGTTCCTTCTCCACCTCTTCCAACTTCTGGTGCTTTGTGCCTGCTTCATCCTAATCTCTACTTCTGTTTTCACATGGTCTTCTTCCTAGTGTCTAGGTGCCAAATCTCTTCGTTTTTCTTATGAGGAAACCAACCATTGTATTTAAGTTCCATGCTAAATCCAGCAGGGTCTCATCTTGAGGTCCTCAGATTAATTCCATCTGCAAAGACTATTTCCAAATGAGGTTACATTCACAGGTACCAGGGGTTAGGATTTGGGCATATCTTTTTCAGGGACACAGTTTAACCCCTGACATTGTGATTTGGCAGCAACACAGTGGCTCTCACTTCAGGGAGGCAGTGGGTGGGAAGAAGAGTGGCTGTATTTGCTGGAGCTAAAAAGTCAAAAAGCCCATCCATCACACCTCATATGTGTGTGCAGGAGGAGAGGGAAAGGGCCATGTGGTCCCCAGCCCTACCTCAACTTGGCCAGGTAGGAATGACTCCTACAAAGGAGACAGACCCAAGCCACCAAACTCATGAGTGGCATGGCCGAACACACACCCAAGACCTTGTGATGGAAGCTCAACCCATGCCCTTCTATAAAACATCTCTTCTAGAATATCCTAGATTGGGCAGGGTGGTCAGGCACCCCATCTTACAGGAGCAAATGGAAGTTTAGAGAAGTTGATTGGATTGCCCAAGATCACACAGATGTTCAGGGGCACATCAGGGTCCAGGAATAAAGACACATGAGAGAAGGTATGTGCAGAACCCCCTGCTCCAAACCCCTCCAGGCTGCTGCCCACACAGCTCCTGCCCCTTCCAGGCTGTTTCTGCCAATCCTGCTGACCTCTTCCACCACACGCAGAAATGTGATTTGGAGGTGGTGGGAGGTGACAGCCTTGAAGCTCAGTGGCGGTCTTCAACCTTGTCATGGAACTATGCCTTCTACTTTTTGTCCTCAAGAATGCCACTGTGTGAAATGCTTGCCCAGCAAACCAGTTGCCTTAATTCTAGTCTTTTTAAAGAAAAATTCAAATGCATATCTCACTACCGGCAGGATAAGAAGGCCTCAATCTTTACTTATTTCATAAAGGAACTAGTATCTTGGATAACCTGTGTGGCGCCAATGCAGGCAAATATATAATTTTTGTTAAGTGCTTTGACCACAAAGGTCTGGGGAAGCCCTGCTTGGGAATCATTAACAGTGAGTGATTTTCCCTGGATTCTCCAAGGGGTGGTGCTGTATGTACTTCATCTTTTTTTCTTTTTAAAGGATGTAAATTTTAAGTGGATTATTTATTGTTTCTGTGGTATAATACATATTACACTTACCATTTTAACCACATTTGTGTGCAGTTCAGTGACATTAATGACATTTGCCACATTGTACAACCATCACCATTGCCCATTACCAAATGTTATCCCTCACCCCACATGGAAACTCAGTGCCCCTTGAGCAATATCTCCCCATTTCCCCCTTCCTCCCAGCCCCTGGAATCCTTAATGCCATTAATACACTTTTGTCTCTATGCACTTGTCTCTTGTCGATATTTCATGTAAAAGGGATCACTCAGTATATGTCCTTCTGTGTCTGACTGACTTCATTCGGCCCAAGGCTCATCCATGTCATTGCGTGGATCAGAACTTCATTTCTCTTTGTGGCTGAGTAATATTCCATTCTATTTGTTTATCCATGCATCTGTTGATGGGCTCTTGGATTGTTGCCATTTGTGTTTTTAAAATTATAACAGATTTGTTGTAGAACATTGAGAAAAGGTAACTAAACAGAAGGAAGAAAATTCTACTTTACTGCAGATAAACATTGCTAACATTTTTATCTATTTCTGCATATGTATTTAGATTTATTCTATGGGCCATTTATATTTTAATGGGTTAACATTCATTGTATGGATGGAACACCACAGTCATCTAACCAGTTCTTCATTCTTGAACATTCACCCCAATGTTTCACTATAATAAATAAGGATGTAATAACATTCTTTTTTTTTTTTTTTTTAAATTAGGATTTGGGTGAAGATTTACAGAGTAAATTCACTTTTCATACAGCAGTTGACAGATACTTTGTCTCATGTCATTGACCAAAATTTACAATGCAGCAGCTCCCCTCCCACTTCCTCCCCATAGTTACCTCCTCTCAGTGTCCATCCCTTCATACTCTTCTGCACCCTGAGCTATCTCCCTGTGCATAAGCAGCCCTTCCTTCTCCCATGATTGTTCTCTCCAGGGCGCGTGTCTACTTGAGGTAAATGTTTAACTCACATGCCTGTACTTTGTTTGGCTGGAAACCACAGTTGTGGGTTCAATTCCAGACCTGAAGGGCAGCTAGGGGCCATAGTCTCAGTGGTTCCACCAGGCTCTATTGGACCAGCAAACCTGGTCCCCACCTTCTTTTTTTTTTGCCTCCAAATGATTTTGAGTTTTGTTCCACATTGTTCTCCCTCTTTATGCAGGATCTCCTACATCCCTTCCAAGTGGATGGCAGTGGTAGCTGGGCACCATCTAGTTCTTCTGGTCTCATAGTTGTATAGGTTGCAGATTGGATGCTGTACCAGTTGCTAGGACTGATTGTTTCCATTAATTTCGGTTTTCTTCTTTCTTCTTGACGAGGAGAGACCCGTTGTTGCATCTAGATGGCACCTTCCTAGCTTTTAAGGTCCCAGTCACTACTCGCCAAAGTAGTAGGTGGAACAATGTTTTGTATAGTATGTTATGCCAATTGAGCTTGATGTCCCCTGTGACTATGGTCCCAAGCCCGCAGGATCAACTACTCGGTCCCTCTGGGTAGCTGGCTGTGAGCAAGCAATGACCATAACCTTGCCCCTTGTCAGCTCTACTATACACCTGGGAATTCTGATCATGTAATAACATTCTTATATAACTTTTTTTTAATCTGCATCAAATTACTTTTTTTAGGATCAATAACTAGGAATGGAATAATTTAAAAGGTCTGACTTTTTCTATGGTCCTTGATGCCTGTTTTCAAGTTAGACATACGAGACCAAGTTAACATTCATCAGCACCATCTGTGAACAAACCCTTGTCCACACCCTCACCAACACTACCCCAAAAACCAAATACACTGCCATCAAGTCAATTCCAACTCACAGTGACCTCCATCGAGTCTCCAAGGCTGGAAATCTTTCCGTAAGTGGATTGCCTCATCTTCCTCTCATAGAGTGACTGGTGGGTTTGAACCATTGACTTTCTGGTTAGCAGCCAAATGTACTATTATCATCTAACAACATATTGGGGGCGATTTGATAGGTGAAAATAAATAGTATCTTGTTTTGTGTTGAATTTCTTTGCTGATTGGTGAAATGTATTTCCTTTCTTCTTTTCATGGGCTCATTTGTGTTTCTTTGGAGCATATACACGTAGGCTTTTCCTTTGCCCAGCTTCCCCATGGAGGATTCCTGGCTTTGGAGGTTGACTTTGGGGAGGCCAGCTTCACTTGCTCCGTCCCATCCCTTAGGGATGCTGTTGCCACCAGAATCCCAGACTAGGAAGGGTATGAGTCTCCTCACCCAGGACATTGTGCCCATGTCCTTCCAAGGAGCCAGTGAAAGCCTTGAACATGGAGCAGATTGTCTGCCCCAAGGGTGGGGTGTGTGACAGAGCCAAAGCTTCCCCACGGGGCCCCTTTAAACAGTGATCAGGAGAGAGCAGCAAGAGCACAGGAAGAGGGAAAGGACGATTAGGGGGCAGTGGTGTTTTAAGGAACTGCAGGAGATGAGCGATTCAAGAAGCAAGAAGGGCAGAAGGGGAGATGATCAGGGATTTCTGCTTGTGGTGACCTGAGAGGCCAACTGTAGAGATGTGCGTAGCGAAGGATGGATGAACAGTGACAAAATGGAGTTAATTGGTTTGAACCCAGGAATAAAGACACATGAGAGAATGGAGCCCCCTGCTCCATTCCAGCAAATGTCCTGGCCTTTGCTGGGCTCCTCCATGGCCCTCCATGTCACTGCAGACTTTCCTATCAGTCTTCCTGCCTCTGACCCTCTCTGCCCCTTCACATGGCCTCTGGCTACTGTTTCTACATCACAATTTGGATCATAGCTTTTTTATGAACATTCCTCACTGCTGCTCAGGTCAAGTCCAAAACCCTTCCCCAGGCTGGGCTCACATCCAGGCTACTAGCTCCCCTCTGCCTCCATCTCCCTTAGCACTGCCTCACCCTAAACCTGCAGTTACTATAAAAACACTCTTACATCCCTCTGCATGCTACTTCCTTTACAACATAAACCTTTTCCTTCTTTTACAACTGAGAACTGGCTTCAGATTGTGTTTGAGTTCCATCTTACAAGCTGGGTGACCTTGGAAAGTATTTACCCTCAGAACCTCAGTTCATGTGTAAAACAAATATTAATATCCATCTCACATTAAATTAAATGACTTAGAGAAAGCTTCTGGTAAAGTTCCCGTATTCATTCACTCATTGACTTAAGAAACACCTACTGTGCGTCAAGCTGAACAGAGAGGAAGTAGTCTCTGCTCTCATAAAACTTCCAGCCTAGAGGTGGAAGGCATTGCATTCACATTGCTTTTACATTTCACAGGCAATTCCATAATCACTGAGTTGCCATTGTTCTACAGTGGGGCAAATGTGGGTATTTGATAGGCTGCCAATCATTACCACCTCTCTCCACCCCTATGCATTTTTCATGATTCAGTTGGAAGATCATAAACTGTTTTTATACACCTTTCCATTGTTTGACTTGTCACAACAAACATATTCTACTTTTATAACTTAAAAGTCCCGTAAAATTTGTAATAAGTAAGCCCCCAAAAGTCATCTTTTTAAAGGGGAAAAAGTTCAAGTATTGCCTCCACCTTGAAGCCTTCCTCCAAAAAAAAGTGAGGGACTGTTTCCCATTATGACTCCCTTTACCTTCATAGAGGCTTCTACTACCTCTTACTGCATGGGGGGTAGGGGTGGGCGTGAGGTCCATGACCCAACAAGAAGCGGTGGGAATTGATTTGTCTTCAGTCCCCAGGGCCTGGCATGGACCTGGGAGTCACAAAGAGTTCACAATAAGTGCTCGTTGAATGAAGGCATGAACCAGTGGACTGCAGAGCTAAGAAGTGGCTTTTTTTTCTGGAAGCCCAGATGCATAGAAGCTAATGATTGTGAGGCTCTTAAGGGGTGAAGCACTCTCAGTGGTCAGGAGGACAGAGTGGCCTCTTGCTCAAGGAAAGGAAAAGCATGAGGAGAAGACAGCCTAAGGAAAGGACTATAGTGTTGAGGTCCTATTGCCAGGCCTGGGTTTCTTCTGAGCCTTGCCACCCTGTGTGTCGCTTGGACCAGAGCCCTCATGTACTCTCTAACCCTCCTCAAACCATAACTCTGGGGATGCCCCCCCCCCAAACCCTTCACAGCTTCTTGAGCTCAGTCTTTCCACTTTCATCAAGCTTAATGGACAAATCTGCTGCAAAAGACCTCCTTCAAGTGCTGAAGAGCAAAGATGTCTTCTTGAAGACTAAGGTGTGCCTGACACAAGCCATGATATTTTCAATTGCCTCATGTGCATGTGAGAGCTGGATAATGAACAAGGAAGACCGAAGAAGAGTTGATGCTTTTGAGTTGTAGTGTTGGCAAAGAATGCTGAAAGTACCATGGACTGCCAAAAGAACTAACAGATCTGTCCTAGAAGAAGTGCAGCCAGAATGCTCCTTGGAAGTGAGAATGGCCAGACTTTGTCTCACCTACTTTGGTCATGTTGTCAGAAGGGATCATTCCTTGGAGAAGGATGTCATGCTTGGTAAAGTGGAGGGTCAACGAAAAAGGGGAAGGCCCTCAGTGAGATGGATTGACACAGTGGCTGCAACTATGGGCTCAGGTATAGCAAGGATTGTGAGGCTGGTGCAGAATCGGGCAGTGTCTTGTCCTGTTGCACACAGGGTCATTATGACTCGGAGCGGAATCGATGGCACCTAACAACAACTTGTAGGCAAGAAGATTGGTTAATATCTACTGACTTAAAAACAATCTTTGAAATCATTTAAAATCTTTTCCATCAGTTTAGAATTTCCAAAATCCTAGGTATTATTATAGGACCTTTGGCCTAAACTGCATTAATTAATAATTTGATTGAACTGTCCCACTAACATTCTGATTGTAGTCTGCAAACCCAGAGATTCAGAACTGTGGATTGAACTAATTCTTGACTAACTCTTCAGAACCTTGCCATGATTTCTAGTCTTGGTCCAGTTCTATTGTGACTATTCCGTCTGCATCAGAATCCTGTGAAAATAGGTAGGGGGTGGTTTCTGAGATGATGGAAGGGATCTCTGGTGGTGCAGGGGTTTAGGCATTTGATGCTAATCAAAAGGTTACTGGTTTGAACCCACCAGCTGCTTGGCAGGAAAAAGATGAGGAATGTAATTCCGTAAAGATTTACAGCCTTGGAAATGCTACAGAGAGTTCTAATCTATCCTATAGGGACACTATGAGTCAGAATTGACTTGATGGCAGTGGATTTTGTCTTTGGTTGGAATGGTGGAGCTTGGGCCTATCCTGATGGCCTCCATGGTCCCCTTTGCCAGTGGGTATGGTCAGCCTTCCTGAGAAATGAGAAGAGCTACAGCTCCAAGCATCTTTAGGGAGAAGTAGATATGAAGGGGGTTGTGTGTGTGTCAAGAATGCTTTGGACAAAGAGAAGCTCTGGTAGTATAGTGCCTAAGGCACTTGACTGCTAACCAAAAGGCTGGCGGTTCAAACCCACCAGCCACTCCTCGGAAGGAAGATGGGGCAATCGCACATAACAACAACAACATAGGGTCACTACAGAGTTCTGGTGGCAGTGCCTAAAGCATTTAACTGCTAACCAGAAGGCTGG
>NW_006922130.1:0-7108 GCF_000298275.1 Orycteropus afer afer
TTTCTCCTGCTCTTCTGGCATGCTTCTTTGGGTGTCCCTGAGTTTCCCCTCCTCACCTAATCCCTTCGGCTGATTGCTCTTCTCTTTGGCTCCCTGGGTTTTACTCCTTTCTCCTGCTCTTCCGGCCTGCTACTCTGTGCTATGCCCGTGCTTACCTTGCTCCCAGAGACCTGGTCCCTCTCGGGAAGGTAACAAGGGAAAGTGTTCAGTGCAGATCAGTGAGTAAGCACCAGCCTTCCCGTGCTCTGACCTTTTGTTTGAAAAGGCTCTGAAGCTAACTTTTTGCTGCCTTTGAATATATGGGAAATGCCAAATTTATGCTGTGCCCCCTCCATGGATTCCTGCTCAATACATAAATAATCATCTTGGTTCTTCAGCATGTTTATTTTTGTCTGCTTAGCATAACTTAACTTGGCATAACTTTTAGGCAGCTTAAACAATAAACACTTTTAGGAAGACTTTGACCTTCTAAGGTTTTTTTTTTTTTTTTTTTTTTTTTTTTTGCATGGTGTATTAGAATAAAAGAAATTCTGGAGTAAGAAACTCAAATAAAACTTTTGAAATTGTCATTTTGAAGTCTTGAAAATACACCACAATGTGAAAAAGAAATAATAAAAAAAAACTATTTATGAGATTGACAGTGTAATTTAGATATTTCTAAGTGCCTTAGTCAAGTTGTATCAAAAGATAAAGAATTAATGTTAGGTTGTAAATTGATGTTAAGGAAGTTTGTAGTTTGAGAACTCCTTGTGAACTTTCTTTCCTTTTCTGGTCCTTCACTTTGATGTAAAAAATTTACCTTTGTTTGCTTTGCCAAATAAAAACTCACTGCTTCCCCTGCAAGCCAGGACACACACTGCAGACTCTTGTAGGATGCCATGTTACCCAATTTTGTGAAATGAAATTATTCCTTCAATAAAATTTGTGTTTTAATTTCTAATGGAGCATCTAGTGTTTTCACTTAGACAACATTCTATTTCATTAAAAATGGTGCTTTTGGGCTATGAGTTGAGACCCACAGTTTGAAAACTCTGCTTTGGAGGAATTCAAAGTAGTTTCCTTGTGACTAGAATAAGGACACATTTGGAATGGGAATTAGAGATGTAGTAGAAAGAGAGGCAGCAGCCAGGTCATGAATGACTGTGTTCATTGTCATAAGGGGTAAATTGAGTAACACAAATGGGGGAGGGACACAATAGGTTTGCACTTAGAAAGATCACCTTGGAAAAGATGGGTTTAGCAACTCTTAGGGAGTTGAGAGATCATGGAGATCTTTGCCTGTTTTTATTATTTCATTTTAACTTTTCATTGTGATTTGGGTAAAAGTTTGCAGAGCAAATTGGTTTTCCATTCAACAATTCATACACATTTAGTTTCATGACATTGATTGCAATCCCCACAGTGTAACATCATTCTTATCACTTCCTCCCTGCATTTCACATTTCCATTCATACTTCTTTCCTAACCCTTCCTGTATTCTTGAAGGCAGAATGAATGTGGATCCCATCTTGGTGCACAATCAGGCCAAACTTGTTTACACATCAATTGATTAAGAGGAGAGAAAATTATTTATTGCAAAGCAGTAATGGAAGGAGACAGGGGCCAGTACCTGAATCTGACTCCTCAAAGGGAGGTTGGGATACAGTTTTTTTAAAGTTCAGGAGAGGGGCTTACACATATTCATAAAAATTTCAACAATTTTGGCATGAATTAACTGGAGATTGGCTGAGGCTTTCTTCACCTCAGTTTAAAGGGACAGTCAATTTTTAATGCAGTGTGCTTATGAACCAGATGAGTCAAACTGACTTCAGCTGATTGGCACTTGAGGAGAGGGGAAAATGTCAGTTCTGAGTAACTTTGTTCCCATTTGCCTCACTGCACATGTCTGCAGGCCAAAGTTGATTTCCAAGTTGTTTTCTGAAAAACTTTAAGGAAATACATTAACATACCTATTCACCTGTTTCTAGTTAAGGTTGGGGACAACATGGAGAGGATGTATGAATTGAGCATCATTTCAGCTCAGCTCTTAAGGAACTGAGTTATCATGTTTACTTATCTGCTTCCAACCAAGGTAACAGGCAGGATGAGGACTGAACTTTAATTCTACTAGGCTTCATTCTGAGGCTTATCATTCGGCAAATGTTGCCTTTTTGATCTCATATGATGGGTTGCTTCAAGGAGTGTAAACCTCCCCAATGTTACTGTTCACGTTATAAACCCAAACCCATTTTCATCAAATCAATTCAAACTCATATTGGCCCTATAGGACAGAGTAGAACATCCCTGTGTGATTTCCATGGGTGTAAATCTTTATGGAAGCAGACTGACTCATCTTTCTCCCACAGAGCATCTGGTGGGTTCAAATTGCTGACTTTAGATTAAAAGCCAAATGCTTTAGCCACTGTGGCACCAAAGTTCTTTGTTCATCTTATTGGCCTGCCTCTTGGTTGGCTGAAAATTGAGCCATGTGGGTGAGTTCAGTTTCAGGCCTGAATGGTGTCTAAGGTCCATAGTCTTGGGGGTTCCACTAGTCTCTAGCCTGTTCTTTTTTGTTATTATTTTGCATTTTCCCATGTATTTCTCTCACTGTATTCAAGACCTCCTCGTGTGATCCTTTTCAGAATGGTCAGAAGTTTTAGCTGGGCACCATCTAGTTCTTCTGGTCTCAGTGTCACATGGCTAACTAAGGTTCATATGGTCCATTAGTCCTATGGAATGATTGCTTCCATGTATCTTTGATTTTCTTCACTCTTTCTTATTCTGGATGGGGAATATTTGCCTGATTTTAGATGAAATGTAATGACTGGGTCACCTGAGGCAATGGCAGTGGTGGAGTCACAGAGACCTATTGTCTGGACACTAAGCGGAAAGTCAGTGCTCATCTCAATTGTGCATTTTTTTTTTTTTAAATGAGGAATGAGTGATATGAGATCCAGGGATTATTGTTAGATTTATGGCCTAAACCACTTGACAAACATTGGGAAAATCTGCATAGCTAGAAGTATAGCCAAAGAGGGGATCTGGAGGGAAATTAGGAGCTCAGTTTTGAATATGTTGAGTTTATAATCTAGAGTTGGACAGCATCATATATAGGCCATTAAATATATAGGGCAGAAGTTCATGAGAGCATTTTGATCAAAGTTACAGGTTTTGCAATTTTCAGCTTAGAGGTGGTTAGGGGGTTATTTGGAGCTAATACAGGTGGAACAAATGAAATTTCTGATATTCAGATGTTTTTTGACCTGTAAAAATGGCACTTTCATATGGTTTGAATTAATATATAGAGAAAAGGGCTGTTTCTTGTGATGGGGATGATTCCTCCTGGAATTGCACAATGTAGGAACTATGGCTTCAAATTTTGCAACTCAAGGAACAATGACACCTAAGGGCTCTCAGCCCAGGAGAGGGGCTTTCATAGGAAATGACCTTTTAAGAAGATATACATGCTTGTACAGAAGCACCGTCAATGTAAGCAAGGGAAAGACACATCTGTTATAGTGAAATAAGAAGAGGAAAGCATGAACACATGAAAGGAAAGGGTTTATATTTAGTACAAATATTGATGTCAATGTAGGGATGTAGTTGGCAAAAGACTGTATAGTGAGTACTGTAACTGGCAGTGGTAGGGAAATAAAAGGGACACTTGCTCACTTCTGTTAAGTTAGGTGACTTAACACTTCATCTTCCTGCAGAAGTACAATTACAGAGATATGATGGGACTGACCTCAGTGCCATGAAACCTCAGTAAATGCAATGAGTAAATGGAAATGAAACTGTCAATAAATGCAAAGACATGATCCAGAAGACTTTTAGCCTCAGGATTATCTGGGTGGGGACAAAGGGGGCAATGAGGATAGGAGGAGGACTACTACCACCAAAATATGAATTGAAACAGAAGAGGTTGTGGTTATATATCATGAGTGACTGCCTAGAAGATAGTACAGTAAGGAGAGGTCTGAGATTTAACAGAAAGAGTGAGAACCCAGCCTGCAATAAAACATTGATCACCCTGACCTAGTGCATTTCAGCAGAAGCAGCAGCCCCCACTGTGAATCCTTTACTGTTTTTTCTGCTTTTTGCACACTTGAATGTCTTCCTGTTGTTTGGCACCCCTATTGCACCTAATTGGCATCTGAGAGCATATGATTAAGATTATGTTCAACTTCAAGTTACAGAAGACCTAGAATTATAAAACTTGCCTAAAGTTACCACAAAGTGGCATGTGTCTTAAACAAGTAAACCATTTTCTCTTGGGTATGTTTCTCTAGAAATCAAACTGAGTCTGGAATTTTGTGTGGATGACTTATTATGAGAGGGATTTGTGGAACCTGCAAGAGAGAGAGGAAAGCTTTTAGGGAGGAAGGCATGGAAAAGCCTGGGCTCCACTGGCACTTGCTTCACTCTGACCCTATAAGGTGCTCTGAAGCATGAATAGCACACAGCTATCCACCTAACTGAGGCAAAGGGCCAACTTTAAAGTCCTTGTAAGAGTCCATTATTAGGTTTGGTCTGCCAGCAGGGCCATTGCATTTCCTGCTGGCTAAGGGCATTTTGGATGATGTCCATGAGCTTCAAGTTGCCAACACGCTTAGTAGCTGAGGAGTAGGTGTCCTGGCCTGGCTGAGGGGACCTGGGTGGAAATAGACCATGTCTATATAAGCCAAAAAAAAAAAAAAAAACAACCCACCAAAATCACTGCCATCGAGTCAGTCCTGACTCACAGCGACCCTTTCTTGGGTTTTCAAGGCAGTATCTCTATGGAAGTAGCTTGCCCAATGTTTCTTCCAAGGAGTGGCTGGTGGGTTTGAACTGCAAGCCTTCTGGTTACCAGTCAAATGCCTTAGGCATTACACCACCAAAGCTCCCCCTCTCTACTATATTGTTGTTCTTGTTATGTGCCGTTGAGTCAGCCCTGACTCATAGCGACCCCTCCTTGGGTTTCTGAGGCAGTATTACTATGGAAGTAGATTGCCCCATCTTCCTTCCGAGGAGTGGTTGGTGGGTTTGAACCACCAGCCTTCTGGTTAGCAGTCAAGTGCCTTAGGCACTATGCTACGAGAGCTCCCTAGTGTTTGTCAAAGTCAATAAAGAGTTGGAATAGTGGACTATCAAGACTGAGGAAGTGGATTCAGACTCTTTCTATAATTTAAATTTCCCTACTGCTAGCACACAAACTTTGGTTCTCATGATGAAGCTACTACATTTTGAGGAACAAAGTTTGCCTTCTAAGGGAAAAGGAAGTTAGAGAAGTAAAGAGAAGGAAATGCAAGATGCCAACAAAAAGCAGCAAAAACTTTCCAGAAGACTGACCAGGAATTTCTACTTGCATATCATAGACCAGAAATGGATAACTTGGGCACTTCTAGGGGTGAAGGAGGCTGATTCATCAAGGTTTCAGCATTCTAGTTTCACAGTAGAGAAAAGAAAGTGAAAAGGAGAGTGTAAGTGGCTTTTTCAGTAGCTGATTTGACTACTAATCAGAAGTTTGGCAGTTCGAACTCACAAGCCACTCCTTGGAGGGAGGTTGGGCAATCTACCTCCATAGTGATACCACCTCAGAAACCCAAGGAAAGGTCACTATGAGTCAGATTTGACACCATGGCAGTGAGTTTGTTTTTTTTTTTAGTTTTACCTAAGGAGCAAACCAAATCTGGTGGTAGAAAATGTTAACATACTTGGCAGCTAATCAAAAGATTACAGTTTCAAGGCTACCCAAAGGCATCTCAGAAGAAAGGACTGATGATCTACTTCCCAAAAACTCAGTAATTGAAAATGCTAGAGATCACAGTTCTATTCTGTCACACATAGGTTTACCTGGAGTCATAGTCTACTCCACAGCAACTGGTTTTACTGGTTTTGTTTCAGAAATATTTCACCCAAGATTTGGTCTACTTCATCCTATTTTGTACCAAGATCATTAAAGTTGTCAAACTTCAAGGCCCAGTGACCTCAGAAATAAACAAGTAAGAAATAAACTAAATCCAATACTAGAGGATTTAGTTTAGAATTTATTTTGTGAGCAAAGATGTGGTGAAACCTATGTAAAATTATTCACATGCTTATCTTGTGTATTGGGCAATTTTACCCTGGTTTTGCAAAATAATGCCACTATACAAAGTGGCAGCTCATGACAAGAACAGATATATGCACACCCATGTTCATCACAACATTATTTACAATAGCAAAAAGATGGAAACAACCTAGGTGCCCATCGACAGAAGAATGGATAACCAAACTATGGTACATAAACACAGAGGAATACTATGCAACCCTAAAGAGTAACAGAATCTGCAAAACACCACATAATGTGGATGAACTTAGAAGATATTATCCTGAGTGAAATAAGTAAATCACAAAGGACAAATACTGTATTAGTGCGCTATTGTGAAAAATCAAGGAAAAGTTTATATATGGAAGGAAACTGTTTTTGTTGGTTACTAAGGGTAGGAAGGGAGGGGAGGGAATATTGCTAGATAGGTAGAGATAAGCATTGATTTGGGTGAAGGGAAGGGCAATGTACCAAATGTGAATGATCAACACAGTGGCATTGAGGAAGAGGAAGACATAGAGAGGTGCATGGGAGGTACAGACAACAAAGAGGAACACTTTTGCATATACAGTACTGCATTGTCAGTGATGGCAAACATTCATATATGGGTGGATAGATGGGTCAGCTCCAGGTGAGGAGAGACAACTCAGGGACGCCCAAAGCAGCAGGCCAGAAGAGCAGGAGAAAGGGGATTAAAAGCCAGGAAGCCAGAGAGAAAAGCAATCAGCTAAAGGGATTAGGTGAGGAGGGGAAACTCAGGTCTGCCCAAAGCAGCAGGACTGGAGAGCAGAAGAAAGGGGATAAAAGCCAGGAACCTGGACAGAGGAGCAATCAGCCCCAGGGACAACTGAGGGATGCCCAAAGCAGCAGACCAGAAGAGCAGGAGAAAGGGGATTAAAAGCCAGGAAGTCAGATAGAGGAACAGTCAGCCACAGGGACCCAGGTGGGGGTGATAAGAGAGGTCCCGAACAGCAAGACAAACTTGTCTGTTGGTTTGTCCTACTGTGGTGACATGTAGACATGAGTTTTGAGGCTAAGCCTCTGGTGATTAAAACCCAG
>NW_006922130.1:39041-57515 GCF_000298275.1 Orycteropus afer afer
CTCCTGCTCTTCTGGCCTGCTTCTTTGGGCGTCCCTGAGTTTCCCCTCCTCACCTAATCCCTTCGGCTGATTGCTCTTCTCTTTGGCTCCCTGGGTTTTACCCCTTTCTTCTGCTCTTCCGACCTGCTACTCTGTGCTACGCCTGTGCTTCCCTTGCTCCCAGAGACCCGGTCCCTCTTGGGAGGGCAACAAGGGAGCCGTCCAAGCACTAGTGACTGGGCTCCACCCCCCTCTCCTGCTCCTCTGGCCCGCTACTCTGTGGTACGCCCGTGCCCACCTTGCTCCTGGAGACCCAGTCCCTCTCGGGAGGGTAACGTGGGAGCCGTCTGAGCACTAGTGACTGGGTTTTACCCCTTTCTCCTGCTCTTCTGTCCTGCTACTCTGTGCTACGCCCGTGCTTACCTTGCTCCCGGAGACCCGGTCCCTCTTGGGAGGGTAACAAGGGAAAGTGTTCAGTGCAGATCAGTAAGCACCAGCCCGCCCGTGCTTACCTTGGTCCCGTAGACCTGGTCCCTCTCGGGAGGGTAACAAGGGAGCCGTCCGAGCACTAGTGACTGGGTTTTACCCCTTTCTCCTGCTCTTCCAGCCTGCTACTCTGTGCTACTCCTGTGCTTACCTTATATTAGGACCCTTAAATTTGCCCCCAGATTTTCCTTGAGGAAT
Organism: Orycteropus afer afer; assembly: GCF_000298275.1. Lineage (NCBI taxonomy): Eukaryota > Metazoa > Chordata > Mammalia > Tubulidentata > Orycteropodidae > Orycteropus > Orycteropus afer. The sequence goes on from NW_006922130.1 coordinate 39,705, forward strand.
GGTATAGTTTTAGGTTTCACTTTAAGTCTTTGATCTGGAGTTTGTTTTTGTATATGGTATGAGGTACAGATCTTGTTTCATTTTTCTGCAAATGGATCTCCAGTTTTGCCAACACCATTTATTAAACAAACATTCTCTTCCCCATTTAATGGATTTTGGGCCTTTGTCAAAGATCAGCTGACTATAGGTCAATGGATCTATTTCTGGGTTCTCAATTCTATTCCATTGGTCTATGTATCTGTCATTAAAAAGAATGTTTCCTTCAGTGTGTAAATTTTTCTTAAATTTTACAGTTGTGATCTCATACAGTTTGTCCTTTTGTGATTGACTAATTTTACTCACCATAATGTTCTCTAGGTTCATCCATGTTATGAGGTGTTTAGCATATTCATCATTATTCTTTAACATTGTGTACAAATCCATTGTGTGTATATATCGTAATTTGTTTATCCATTCATCTGTTCCTGGCCAATTAGGTTATTTCTATCTTTTTGCTATTGTGAATAATGTTGTTCCTCATAGTAGAGTCCTTCTATAATGCCCTGCATGAGTCTCCTGGGAATGATTGTCATACATTCTGAATCACAGAGGGAGATAGGTGGCAGGAATGCGCATAAAAAAGACTCCCTCCATGATAAAGATATGCATGAGGGTTGGACCTTCCGATAGCTGAGATGAACATGAGTGTGCATATATCTGCTTGTGTCATAGTTCTTATTTCTCTAGGATATGTAAATAGTAGTGGTATTGCTGGATCACATGCTATTTCCATTTCCAATATTTTAAGGAAGTACCATACCATTTTCCACAGTGGTTGCACTATTTTACAGTCCCACTAGCAGTGTATTAAGGTTTCAGTCTCCCTATACCCCCTCCAACATTTGTTGTTTTCTCTTTCTCTGAACTTTTCTATTATTGCTGGGGTGAGATGATATCTCATTGGTGCTTTGATTTGAATCTCTGGTGGCATAGTACCTAAGACATTTGACTGCTAACCAGAAGGCTGGTGGTTCAAACCCACCAGCCACTCCTCAGAAGGAAGGTTAAGCCATCTACTTCCGTAGTGCTACTGCCTTGGAAACCCAAGGAGGAGTCGCTATGAGTTGGAACCTACTCAACAGCAGTGAGTTTGTTTGGTTTGGTAATGGCTAATGATAACGAATATTTCTTCTTGTGTTTGTTGGCCACCTGACTGTCCTCTTTTATGAAGTGTCTGTTCATGTCCACTGCCAATTTTTAAATTAGATTGTCTTTTTGTTGTTGAGGTGTGTTTTGGATATCTAGTGCCACTCTGACAGTAATATACCACAAATGGGATGGCTTTAACAAACAGGAGTTTATTCTCTTATATTTTGGAGGCTTTAAGTTTGGGTTCAAAGTGGCAGTCTCTAGAGTCTGGGCGAAAGACCCTCAACCTTGGCCTTCAGTATATTTTGGAGGCTTTAAGTTTGGGTTCAAAGTGGCAGTCTCTAGAGTCTGGGCGAAAGACCCTCAACCTTGGCCTTCAGTTCTGCCTCCTGCTTCTGGCCGACAGAAGCTGAAAGATTTTCTTCACTCAGACAGCTGCTGGCTCTTGAGGCCGACAAGCCCAAGGTTGACGAGTAATAAGGCACATCCCAATGTTACCAAACAACATGGCAAGCCACTAATTTAAGTCCAGATGAAGTCCCAAGATCAGCAGGGCATGGCAGGTTGTTGAACAATGACTCAGCTACAGGCAGGGTTCAAGTGTGCCATAAGCTAGAGACCATTCCCAAGTCTTCTTCTTATATACAGGAAGAAGACCACATCCCTAAGGCTCCCAGCTGCTCACAGTAGATTCCATCATGGAGTTGATTGCCAGTCTCATCATGGGGAATACTACATCCAGCTGCCCAGCCACTCAACCAGGCCCTGCCAAGTGTCACACAAACTTGACTACTACAAGGTGTCAAAGTTTTCTATAAATTTTAGAGATTCATCTAATATCCAATATGTCATTGCCATTTTCCCCCTGTCTGCAGATTCTCTTCTTACTCTTTTGGTGAACCTTTTCAATGTGCATAAATTTTTAATTTTTGGGAGGTCTCTATTCTCTAGTTTTTTTTTTTCCTGCTGTTTGTGTGTTTTTACTTATGTTTTATAGTGTATTTATTCCATGCTCTAGGCCTTCTAATTTGCCCTATTTTCTATTTGATGATCTTTATAATTTTTCATTTAAATCTTTGATTAATCTTGAGTTAGTTTTAGTATATGGTGTGGTGCAGTGAATTACTTAATGTAGATAACTCTTCTAACCATGGTCTTTGTGATCCCCACCAGATGACTGTGTTAAAAAAAAAAAAAAATCACAAACCTCACTACCATCAAGTTGATTTAACTCATAGTGACCCCTTCTTGGGTTTCTGAGGCAGTATCTCTATAGAAGTAGATTGCCCAATCTTCCTTCTGAGGAGTGGCTGGTATGTTTGAACCGCCAGCCTTCTGGTTAGCAGCCAAATGCCTTAGGCATTACACCACCCACTGACAGGATTGGATAGCATGCTAAAAATATAAATAAGGTACATGGCATCCTTGTGGGGGTGGGACCATGGAAACATGGTGTATGGAATTCTAACGTAGGGATTAGTTAGTTTTGCCATCTCACTAGGTTTAAAATGAGTCCTCTCAGAGACAGAAATGGGGGTCCTTGGGCCCAAGATCCTTGGGCTGGACCTACTTGACCCAGCAGACAGACAGAAAGTTGTAACACTTTATTGAGATAGCAGAGAGGCAGCAAAGAGATGGAAGAGAGATCGCAGAGAGATGACAACAGCATAGGGAACACAACGAAGAGACCTCCACAAAACAGAGTGTCAGGCCTCTTGGCTCATGGAGTAGGTAAGCTGAGTGTCTTTGGGGAGTAGGTTTGCTGACAGAGGGAGATGCCTCTCTCCTCTATTCAACAAAGCTAAAAGAGCTTTGTAACATTGGTCTGAGAAGGGTAGAGGTCAAGGTCAGAGAGAAGCATGCCTGTGGGCATAGCTGAGTGGAAGTTGTGCTGAATGGAGAATTGTATCCTGAGTGTTCCTGAACCAGAACTGTAACTTGTTACTTCCCAAATAAACTCCATAAACATGAATATTATCTATGATTTCTGTGTGGCTATTGCAATGAATTACTGAAGGTGGAAGGGTGGCAGTATGGCTGTCTTTTCACCTCTTGGGAATCAGCCTGCTGATGGTGATTTTCTCTCCCCTTTGTGAAGTTAGAAGAGGTCAGATGATGTCTATCCCACTTACACTCTTTTTGCAGTGGTATCAGGAGTGGGATGTGTTGCAATGGCTCCAGACTCATGGACTCGGTACTTTTGTAAAAGAAAGAAGGACAGGGTCTGGGAAGGTTATTTTGGTTGTTGTTATGTGTAATGGTTTAAAGGAATGTAAGAGAAATTATTCTGCAGCTAAGGGGAGAAAAACAACACCTGGAATGGCTTGGGGCATAGATCCAAAACCAAAACCCTCTGCCATGGAGTCAATTTTGACTCATAGAGACCCCCCATTGGATTTCTGAGGTGATAAATCTTTACAGAAGTAGATTGCCCCATATTCCTTACATGGAGTGGCTTGCGGGTTTGAACTACCAGCCTTCTGGTTAGGCACTGCACCACCAGAGCTCCCTGTGGCATGGGTCAAGCCAATTAAATTAGATGACTGACAGGGGGCCAGAGTCTTCTGGTTCTACCCAGCCAGAGGTGTAAGGCCATATGCATAGAATGGGAAAATAATCAAGGTGTGGAGAAGAGAAGATGAAACTGGAAGGTTTTAAAAAGGTTTTGTGTTAAGTGTTTATCTGAATGCACTGCAGATATTAAATACTTCTCTTACTTAGTGTTGTAAAATAGATCTACATGTAGGGTAAAATGAATGATGAGTATCATAGATAACAAAGAGCCTGTAACTCCACCTTCAGCCAGTACTTGATTTGATATGCTAAAATGGGGAACTAGGATTTTCCCAAAAGCAACATAGGCTTATTGGTTGAAACCAGTAGTTCTGTGTATAGAGTATTGGAGACTTAGGTCAAAAACCTGAGATGGATCTAGAATCTTCAGGGTCAGGAAATTTGCATTTGAAAAAAATAATCCCACCCAAAACTTCTGTGAGAATAGAAGATTTGCATATGAAAGGAAAACATACAGAAATAAAACAGCTCCTTAGTTTTTTGAATTTTGAGGAAGAAGTTTGTCTTTGTATGCATCAAGCTAGGAAAAAGTTGTCATCAATAAGAAGAACCCCTTCCAGGACTAGAAGTTCAAGGAATCCAGTAAGTAGACAGCTTGGTATGCTTGCTTGTTGTGACTACCTGGATTGGTCTTGATCAGTGGATATGAGGGAGGTTCCGCAATGAAGAGATGGGTTGAGTTTGGACATGCTCCATTGATATCTGCTGATGTGGACAATGGCAGCTAGGGATGAGAGAGGAAGGGATGGCTAGTCTGAAGTGCAGGGTGTTGTGCGGACTCCTGAGCCTAAGGGCATTGAATTCACTCATAGAGCCATGGCATGAAAGTAAGACTAAGAGAGGGGGAGAGAAAGAAAGAGAGAGAGAAAGATCTGGCTGGTTTGAAGTGGAGGGCAGTGTGTAAACTCTCCCAGCTTAAAGCTGATACCCATTGATCTAGCTTGGATAGCAAGAGATAAGCTGACCAGAATGTATATCAATGAAGAGAAAGATGTTTGACACTGTGAGCTAGGGTAAATTGCTGTGATTTGATGGATTGTTTTGGACTGGACTCTGCTTGCAGATGCAGTGGCTCAAAGTTCCAACCAGAATGGAAAATTCTTCAGAGAAAGGAACATGTTTGTCTCAGAGTACCAGTTTGATAAAAACTCACTTCCCTCATGTCAGATGAGACTCATAGTGCCCCCTCCTTGGGTTTGATCTTGGCAGTAGTCAAGAATCCAATGAGGAATTGCATTAGGTGCATCTGCTTCTAAAGATCTCTTTAAAGTGTTAAAAAACAAAGATGCCCCTCTGAAGACTAAGGTGTGACTGACCTAAGCTATCGTATTTTTATTTATCTCATATGCATGTAAAACCAGACAATTAATAAGGAAGATAAAAGGGGAACTGATGCACTTTAATTGTGGTTTTGGCAAACAATACTGAAAAAAACATGGATTTCCAGAAGATTTCATTTTACTTGGATCCACAATCAACAGAAAATACCACAGGTAAGGGGCTGTGACAAACAGATTTCTTCTTTTACAGTTTAGGAGGCTAGAATTCTGAGTTCAAAATGCCAGTTCTAAGGGATGGGTGAAAGCCCTCCAACCTTGGTCTTCAGCTCTGCCTTTTGCTCTCAGCCCACTGAAAGTGGAGCTTCTCTTAACTTGGACAGCTGCTGGCTACTGAGGCTGACAAACCCAAGTTCTACAAGCAAAATGGCACAGTTCCAAAATTATCAAGCAACACAGCAGGCCACTAGTTCAAGTCCAGAAAAAGTCTCAAGATTGGCAGACAACATGGCAGGCCACTGAGATGAAGACTCAGCCAAATGCAAGATCCATGTGTCACCTATTCTACGGAGATACAACCCTTGGAACAATAGGCCATGGGGCACCAGAGGGGAAGCATTCACATGGAGGGAAAGCCTGACAGACAGGAGTGCATAACTAAGAAGGGCACAGGGAGTTGTGGGTCACAGGGAAGGGAGAGGAGGAGAGTGGGTTAGGGTTGGGGAGGTGGTTAGGATTGGTTAATTGTGGGGATGGTAACTGGGGAGTGAAACCAAATGTATATGAACTGTTGATTGTAAAATAAATTCTACTCTGTAAATTTACACCCAAAGTACAATAAAAAAAAAAAAAAAAAAGCTAGAGACTTTCTCAAAGCTGCTTCTTAAATACCAAAAGCAGACCATATCCCTAAAGCAGCTACTCAGCTGCCACCATGGAGTTGATTACCAGTTTCATCATGGGGATCCAGCTGCCCAGCTGATCAAAACCAGGCCCAGCTGAGCTGACACATAACTTCAATTACCACAGTCACTATGAGTCAGAGCATTTTCGAAGGCACCAAACAACAGCAACAACCCCCACAAAAAGTGCCACATACCTTATTTACATTACTGACAAGCTATCCAATTTCCTTTGTGGGCCTCAAGCACTTTATATTTGCATAGTTCCACCCAGTTATCTCGTGGGAGTCACAAAGATCATTGCTGGAAGAGCCATACCAGGTAATTCACTACAGTATAATTGTGTTGTGTAGATCTTCTGTATTGTTGTTGAGTTTTTTTCCCTAATTGTTCTGTCCTTCATCAAAAGTGGTGTATTAATGTCTGCTACTATTGTTCTGAAGTTGTCAATTTCTCTCTTCAGTTCTGTTAAAGTTTGATTCATGTATTTTACAGCTTTTTCACTGGATGTGTAGATATTGATAATGATTATATCCTCTTGTGGAATTGACTCTTTAATCGTTATATAATTCCCTACCTTGTATCTTTTGCTAGTTTTTGTCTTAAGGTCTATTTTATCAAAAATTAGTTATTTGGATAAATAGTTGTTTAAATTTCTTTTAGAGGGATCAGCACAAGGTTGGACCCTATGAGGCAAAGGTTAAATATTTCAAAATATCTAACTTTTCCAAACTGCTGTACCACTTTATCACCTCTAACATCAACTCCTCCTCCTCCCCTCTTGCTGCGGCATCCCACAGAACTCATGAACTGTCAAGGAAATGGCTCACATGGTTGTGGAGGCTGGCAAGTCACTAATTCGTGGGTCAGGCATTGGTCTGGGGGATTCTCCTCATTCATGTGGTTTTAGGGGCTGACAAACATAAATCAGCAGGTCAGACAAGTCCCACAACCAGGGGTTAGATGATGACAAACCAGATGTAAGAGGTAGAGCAAGAAAGCAAACTTTTCCACAACATTCACATATATATCCTCAAGGAAATTAAGGATGAGGACTTGAGTTCACATTTTCCAGCAAGGCGGGACTCAAGATATATCTTACCCTAATCCTGCCTCATCAATGCAACAGACAACTCATGAGACCATAACCACAGGTATAAAGGCTAAGAATTACAGGACATCACATAATGGAGGACTAAGGCTAGAAGGGCCATATTAAGCAATTCACTGCATTGCATTCACATTGCCATTCTTACTCTTCTTTGGTTGCCATTTGCTCTGCTTGATACATTTTTCCATCATTTGATTTTTAGCTTATTTTGTCTTTGTGTCTACAGTGTGTCTCTTCTAAACAATATATAGATGGGTCATGTTTCCTGATCCATTCTGCTACTCTCTGTCTCTCTTTGTGTGTGAATTTGATCCAATAGGTTTCAATATAATTATAAATAGGTTTGAATTTATTGCCATTATTTTGTTGCATCTTTTTCCATGGTATTGATGGTTTCTTTCTTTCATATATTTTTCTGTGCTGAATTAATTTAATTTTTAAAAAGTCATTTCCTTTTCTATTGTTTCAGTGTTTATGGAATCTTTATAATTTTCTTCTATTTGGTTAGAAGGTTTATTAAGGAGCTCTGGTGGCATAGTGCCTAAGGCATTTGGCTGCTAACCAGAGGTTGGCAGTTCAAACCCAGCAGCCACTCCATGGAAGGAAGGTGGGGCAATCCACTTCTGTAAAGTTTTATCACCTCAGAAACCCAGTGGGGGTCATTATGAGTCAGAATTGACCTGATGGCAGTGAAGTTTTTTTCCCCCTCACGTTTCTACTTCTTCTTCTTCTTTTTTTTTTTTTTACCTTACTCAAAATTTATTATTTTCTTCCCAAGTTTAAAATAGTCCATTCTGTCTTGAAATCATCTTGACTTTCTCTCAATTTGAAAGTTCAGTAAGTATACCATTTATTCTCTTACACTGTAGCTGTCATTGTTTACAAATTGGCATCTCTAGTTCCCTATTTTTAGTATTGTAGGTTTATTTTTTAAATATAATTTTTATTTCATTTTTGATTCTTCTAAATCTGGGTTGATCTCTAAGTGATGTTGTTGTGTGTCTTAATCTCAAGTTGTTGTCTATCATTGTTGGTTCTCTGTCTGAAAGATTCCTTTTAGTGTTTATTTGAAGTTGGTCTGTTTTTACATATTCCCTTAATTTCTGTTTATCTGCAAATGTCTTAATTTTGCCATTGTACTTAACAGATGGTTTTTCTGTATGTATAATTCTTGATTGGCATTTTTTTTTTTTCTTTCAGGGTTTTATTATGTTATCCCATCAGCTTCTTGCCTGCATGGTTTCTGTCAAGAAATCAGAACTTAGTCTTATTGGTTCTCCTTTGTAGGTAACTTTTCTTTTTTCCTGAGCTTTATTAGGAGTTTTTCTTTGTCTTTGGTTTTGGATAGTTTGATTATGATATGTGTTGGTTATTTTCTTTTGGAGTCTATCTTATTTGGTGTTTACAGCTCTTGAATATGTATGTTCTTATCATTCATGATGTTAGGGATATTTTCTCCTAGCAAATATTCCACACTCTTGATGGTGTCTCACATAATTGTTAGGCTTTCTTCAACATTCTTTCTTATTTTTCTGATTGTTTCTGTAATTGATTAGTATTAATAGATGTACTTAATTTCACTAATTCTTTCTTCTATCAATTCAATTCTACTCATTTGCCCTTCTAATGTGTTACCTATTTCTGATTTTGCTGTTAGTCTTCTGGATTTATATTTGTTGTTTTTATATGGTTCCTATTTTTTCATGTATTTTGTCCATTTCTTCTTGTATTGTTTTCCTGAATTCTTTTAGAGTTTTTTTTTTTTTTTTGTCTGTGTTTTCTTTGATTTCATCTCTAATTTCCTTGCTGTTGTCTTTTTCTTCCTGAAGTTCTTTCTTAATCTATTGAAAGGCTCTAAATATAATTCTTTAGAATTCATTATCAATTATTCCCATTACCATTTCTTCTCCAGACTATTTTCTAGCTCTGTATTTTAGTCAATTGCTTGATCCACATTTTTCTCTTTTTTTAGTTTAAATTGAAATTTTCTGTTGTCTCTGAGCCATTGTCATGTTATTGTATTAATTTGTTGATTGTATGTTGGTTTGCTTCTCTCTGATATTTTGTTTTGTTTGTTTTAATATATTCAGGCAATGGGGTAGGTGTGCTACTTTGGCTACTAATTCGGCAGCACTAGGGTGATCATCAGGGGCTCTGGTAGCGTAGTGCCTAAGGCACTTGACTACTAACCAGAAGGCTGGTGGTTCAAACCCACCAGCCACTCCATGGAAGGAAGATGGGGCAATCTACTTCCATATGATACTGCCTTGGAAATCCAAGGAGGGGTTGCTATGAGTCGGGTGTGACTCGATGGCACATAACAACAACAACAACAGGGTGATCATCACCTGTCTCTGAGTGAATCTGGTAGCATGTCAGAGTGTGAGCATGAGTCTCTAATAACTAGTAATGTAGAGCAGCTGAGGGTAGTCTGGGTGGGTACTGGTAACCTCTGTCATCAATCCAATATTGTTCAAGTGGGTAGTGGTCATTTGATTATGATAGTTTGATTATGATACTTGGATGTGTTAGTTTAAATATGTGACTAAGGGTGATATTAGAGGGTGATCACAAGGTAATACAGTAGGTAGGGCAGCATGTGTAGGGGGTATGGCTGGGTAAGGTTGTTGGCTTCTGACTTATGTGGAAAATGAGAAAGTGAGTTGAAGAAGGAAAAGAAAAACTGAGGGTGGAGAACAAAGAACTAAGAAAAAATAAATAAAAGAGAGAAAAATAAAAAGCAGCACAATACAAGTGCTAGCTGCCAAACACAGCTATGGGAATGCAACACTTGATCCACAGAGGGGGCACAGCTGTCTACAGAGGTGGCAGGGGATTCTGCTTAACAGGATCACACACCACTGTCTACTAAGGTGTTGAATAAGGCACTGCTGCTGATGGAGGCAATAGGTTTAGTTGCCCACTCTGCAACACCAGAAAAAGGGAAAATGCTTGAATTGGGGGGGGGGAGAAGGAAAATCTACAAAGAAAGAAGGTAAGAAAAAGAAAAACACAGAAAAAATGAACATTAGGCACAATACTAGCATAAGTTCTAGCTACCAAACATGTCTGAGGTGGAAAGATGGCATTCTCTCTGAAGGGCTGCACATCGATGACCATGCACTTCAACCTGTGGAATTGGTGGGGGTGGGCATCTGCTCTGTGGTATTTTAAAAAGGATAAGATGAAGAAAAAAGGACAGGGAAAAAAAAAAGTAAAAGTCAAAGGGGAAGGAAGACAGAAGAACTAAGGAGAAAGAAAAGAGAAAAGGAAAAAAAAGTGTCACAGTACTGGTATAAATGCTAACCATCAAACACTACTGTGACAGGAAAATGGCACTTACTCCACAGGACCACTCATTGTCTGCCATGAAGAGGTCAGCAGGGGCTGCTGACCGTGAAGGTGATGGGGGTTGGGCATCCACTCTGAAGGGTCAATAAAAAAGGAAAATAGGGAAAAAAAGGCAGTGGGGAGGTGGGGAAGAAGCATAAAATAAAGAAAAGAAAAATTAAAATGGGGGAAGAGGGAAGAATTAGGAAGAAACAAAAAAGAAAAAGATAAAAGTGGCACAGCACTGGGAGTGGGGGGTCACCAGTTGCTTAGGAATATCTGGGCCTCTTTGTCACTAGGAGTTTTTTGGATTACAAGGGGAGATGATACCTCTCTGGTCACTGATATCCAATGTGAGTGCCAGTATAGTCCTGAGCAAGCAGAGCCATTTATCTGGTTCCTGCTATAATCAGAACATTGCTTACAATAATTCAGAATCACCATGCTGTGCCACATTAGTTGGAATTTCACCACTCTGTAGGCCTCCTTGCTCTCTGTTTTGTTCTGTGTCTTCCTCTAATCACTATTTGATCTACTCCTTTACCCTTTTCTCTGAAGCTCTGGGTTCCAGGATTGTTATCTGTGTTCATTTCATTAGCTTTCTCAGGTCTTTCTTGTAAAAGGCCTTCCTGCTCCATCATCTTGCATTGACTTCCCAGCAAGTCTTTCTTTTCTAATTGATGACACAGAGAAATTAGGTCAAATAAACTATCCTTACTAAAGTGATACCAACACTCCAGAAATAGGGAGGTACAGGGGCTGAGACATTTGTTCGTATGAGGAGTTGGTGTGCCTGAAAGCAGTCCTTAGAACTGGCATTACCTATCTTACTAAAACAGAACTGCACATGCTAGAAAATCTGAATGTGCACTAAAGAAGAATGAGTTCAACTTAGTGGACTTAGACTTTATTCCTCCTAAAGCCTATGCTTATTAGATTGGAAGTCCATTGGTAATAGTCACGGAAAGAAAAAAAAAAAAAAAAAAAAACACCAAACTCACTGCCGTGGAGTCAGATCTGACTCATAGCAACTGCTCCTTGGGTTTCCAAGTTGGTATCACTATAGAAGTAGATCAGCCTGTCTTCCTTCCAAGGAGTGGCTGGTGGGTTTGAACCTCCAGCCTTCTGGTTAGTAATCAAATCACCAAACTTAATTTGGCAATGAACCCATCAAAACACTCAGAGCTGTACACATAAGGTCTCTATGAGTCAGAACTCACTCAGTGGCAAATAGCAACAATGAAGTCCTTCAGATACTCAGTCAGGTGCTGGGGACACCATGATTAACAAAAAGTGACACTACCCTGGTTAAAAACAAACAAACAACAACAAAACACTTAAAACAAGCTGGAAATTAAAATAGAAGAGAAAGCCAACAATGAATCTAGAAACACTCAACAGAAGGAACTAGAGCTCAATTTGAGGGGACTTTTATCTGGATAGTGGCTCTGGTGGCATAGCGCCTAAGGCATTTGACTGCTAACCGGAAGGCTGATGGTTCAAACCCACCAGCCACTCCTCAGAAGGAAAGTTGGGCAATCTACTTCTCTAGTAATACCGCCTCGGAAACCCAAGGAGGGGTTGCTGTGAGTTGGATCCTACTAGATGGCAGTACGTTGCATTTATTACATTTATCTGGTATGGCACTTGATAATTCATGGAGAGAGATGAGCTTCAAAGGGCTCATGCTTGGTACCAAAGTTCTGATCCCTCCAGGTTCCAGGAGCCACTGGAGGAAATGTGCCTTCAAATCCCATTTATCTGACACCAGAAAATGTTATCAAGTAAGAACATTTGATGTTAAAATAACACTGTTAACATAAAAGCAAAGAGATTTATTGAAGGTTCAAAAACAGTTTGAATGGGGGACATACTTAGACTCACAAAGTGAAAGCAAAGGCTCTAAATGGTGGAGGAATGGAGGCATATTTATGTGGTAAAATCAAGGACAAAGTTGAGATTGGAAGTTGCAAGTTCAGAGAAGTTGGAGTTGGGACAACCTGAAGCAACAGTTTTATGGGGTTTGGTTGGTAACATGAATGTGGGCTACTTGGATATGTTAGTTTAAATATATGACTAAGGGTGATATTAGAGGGTGATCACAAGGTAATTATAACATTTCCTGAGGGCTGTTGAGGAGATTTCAGATAAGGGTCTTGTGGCAAACCCTCCTTTAAAAACATTCTTTCCATATCTTTAGTTTAACCACAGAGAAAAATGTTTCCTTTGTTATGTATGTATTAAAACTGTCTAAGAGTTTTATGGTTTCAGGGAAAATTCTTTGTTATGTACTTATGACTGTCTAAGGGTTTGATGGTTGCAAGGGAAATAAGCAAAAACTAAGGTGAGTTTGGAGTTCAGACGTGGGCCAATCATTGTGATACCAGTCAAGTGTCTCAGTTTTGGAACTCTCACAAAATTTGTATATGTATCAGTGTGTGAGTGAATCTGAGTATGTGAGTATGAGAGTATGCATAAGTACATAAGTGTCTGTAAGTACATGTGAGTATGTGGGAGTGGTAAGTGAGAGTGAGTATGTATATGAGTGTGTGTGTATGTTGTGGTGGTCCAAGAAGAACAGAGCCTGGGCACCAGCATCTTCAGTTTCAGGCTTGATCCCAGTGTCTTTACACAGCTTAGAGAGGGCAGACTTTCTGTCTAGAGCCTTCCTCATTTGATAGTTCTGGTCTGTCAGGCTCAGGCTCAAGGTGACCTGTAAGACAGAACCTTCCTAAAAGTGCTCTCTGACATGGGACTAAGCACATGTGTAGGCACCTAACTAACGATGCCCTCCTCACTTCAACAAACTCCTGAATGTACTTGATTTTGTATTTTTGATAACTTGCACAGTACTTCTCACATAATCTACAAATATCAGCAATTGAATGAACAGTCTATCATTCTAAGAGGATAGTATAGAATGAAAAAAAGAAAAACATTAATTGCTCTTACTTGTAAGAATAACCCAACATTGCAAATTATTCCCAGAAATTTCTTTAGGCATCCCTTCCTCTCTTTCTACTCTTTTTTCACATCTATCAAAAAACGTATCTGTTAACCCCAAGGATCTAGAAAATGTGCATTACATTCAATAAGGGAAAAAGATTGATTGCTGGGAACTCCATAGATAAATTTACTGTTTTTTAATTTTCTTTTGTTAGATATTTGAAGTTTTTTCTTCATATAATTTACAGATTTTGCCACCAACAGAGATCTCCAAGAAAATCAAAGCCTAAAACTTGATTAAAGGAAAGGTAGACCACATTAGAATTGACATTGGTCTTTATTCATAGTTTTCATTATGTTCTCATTAACTAGGTTTAATTCTAGTTTCCCTTTGATATTGAGCCTGAGAATGAGTGTTGACATGATGGTTGGAAGCAAATGTATTTTGCTGGCCTTTATTAATTGGTCCAACATTTTGTGATGTAGGTGTTTGACACTAGCATCATGACAATCACTAATGTTAAAATAAAAATCATATTAAGCCAGTAATAGAAATTGATTGAAGTTTATTGAATATACCACTTGCAAATTGGCTAGAGTAAAAAATCCAGAACAATGTTTATATAATAACAATTTACCCAAAAAAGATAGTTTCTAGTCTGACCTTGAGTTTCTGTTTCTTAAAACTAACTGCACATAGATAATTCTTTAAAAGGCCCAATGCCTGAGACAAAATGTCTTCTCTAAGCCTATTACTAGGCTATTGTTTGACTTGAGGGTGACCTTAGGAAACCAGTTGTTGCAAGGGTTAAGGTGCAAAGATCATCTCAGGGTGATGTGGGTGAGCACCCCATCTCCATAGAAACAAGAAATCTGAATTTCAGAAGAATCAAAATTCTGTTTCTCATTTCTCTGGTGCTGGTAGCTGCAACTTACTGAGGACCTAGTACATGCCAGACAATATGTTGGGTCTAGTATACACAATATACTTCTCACAAAAAATTCCATTGTACCTTTTCATAAAGGCTTGTAATATAGGTGTAACCACCTCCATTTCTAGATGAGAAATCTGAGGCTGCCATGGCTCAGTGGCGAACAAGGAAAATTGTTCTAACTGTGATGTCTGGGTTTTCCCACCACACCAAAGCCCACTGCAAACAGCTTCTCCTAGATGAACTTAAGGTAGTGGAGAAGATAAATTAGAAGAGAATACTGGTCCCAATCACAAGAAAATGAAAAACACAAAGCCAAACCCACTGCCATCAAGTTGATTCTGTGCATAGTGACCTACAAGACAGTACAGTTGCCCCATGGGGTTTACCAAAAAAACCAAACTCACTGCAGGTGATCCCTACTCATAGTGACCTCTTCTTGGGTTTCTGAGGCAGTATTTCTATGGAAGTAGTTTGCCCAGTCTTTCTTCCAAGGAGTGGCCGGTGGGTTCGAACCTTCAGCCTTCTGGTTAGCTTTCAAATTCCTTAGGCACTGTGCCACCAGTGCTCTCCCATGGAGTTTAGAAGGCTGTAAATCTTTATGGAAGTAGACTGCCTCATCTTTCTCCCACTGGGAGGCTGATGGCTTAAAACCACCAACATTTTGATTAATAATCAAATGCTTTAACCACAGCACTACCAGAACTCCTTACAAGCAAATTGTACCTGTTCAAATACTCAACATGGTTCCTTAGAGCTGATCAAATTTCAAGGCTCTTGACAAATTGCTCTTCAAATAACTATCAGTGCCATCTGAAATTTAGTGTAGTGATAATAGAGGTGGGAGGAGGTGTTCAGCATGACCTCCTGGACTCACTTCCCATCCCTTCTCAGTCAATTACTAGCTGTGTAATCTGGGCAAAGCACTTATCCTCCTGTGGTACAAGTTGCCATAATTCTGTGATGCTCACATCTGATCTCAGATTTCTTGATCACTAGAAGGCCATTAGAGATAGGGCACCTAGCATGGAGGATTTTATCTTAAGAATAAAAAAGTGTTCAGGTTTGTCAGGCATAAAGTCATTTATTTTATTTCAAGGTACCTGGCAAGGCACAGACACATCCATTTAGCATGAAAGAATCAGAATTGATGATTACAATGTTAGTTTAAACTTTGGAGTCCAAATCTTTAGACTTCAGGCTTTTACCTTTAATGAATGGTTTCAGGGAGGAGACTTGACCACCACCCAAAATCAGAGAGGTTCCCCTTAGCCACAGTCCAAGGTTGGTTGTAGCAAGAATTACCTCAACAGGCTTCTTCTGTCTTCTTTTCTGAACATGAGCAGAAATCCATGGATATACTGTGTGTGCTGTGTTGTTCAACTATAGTTGGTGTGTTTTAATGCCAATTAAGGGCATTGTTGAACGATAAATTTATGTTTTGCTAATTGATAGAGATTTACATTATTACCAATTCGGACATGACATATTAATGTTCTTGTTTACTACATATGTTTCAAGGCTCAGTTTATTAATTTAAAATTATGGGAATTATTTAGTGATATATTTATGTTTTTTTAACTTACAGAGATTTGCTTAATGTCACATTCTGTTATCACAGAGTGCAGGTGCACAGCCCAATTTCAGAAAGTTATTTATGACATATTTTATCTATTTCCAAGGTTAGAGTAACTTTCTTGTGACTGACAGTTAATGGTTAAACAGCATAGAAATATGTAGGTTTCTATTTCTAAATTCAGAAATTCTCAGTATCTAACTTTACATTTTCAGTGACTTATAAATGTCACTGAATGTGTTTAAAACCATTTTAAAAGCATCATTGCAGTGTGGAAGATATTATAAAAGTACAAATAATGACTAACACACAGGTGTTTAAAAGCATTATGAAAACATCATAACACTATAAAAAGCATTATAGAGGTATATGTAATAGTGACTTTTACATATGTAGTGTAAAAGCATTACAGAATCAGATGATTTGAGAGTATATAGACAGCATACATAACAGCATCGATCATTAAATGTGATTCCTTTATGAATATCACATCCTTCTGACCAGTGCTCATGACACCCATTGAATTTCCAAGGCTGTAAATCTTTATGGAAGTAGATTGCCTCACCTTCCTCTTGAAGAGCAGCTCATGGGTTTGAACCATTCACCCCCAAAACCCACCCACTACCAATGAGTTGGATCTGACTCATGACGACACCTCCCTGGGTTTCCAAGGAAGTATCACTGTTGTTGTTATGTGCCGTTGAGTCAGACCCTACTCATAGTGACCCCTCCATGGGTTTCTGAGACACTATCACTACAGAAGTAGATTGCCCAACCTTCCTTCTGAGGAGTGGCTGGTGGGTTTGAACCACCAGCCTTTGGGTTAGCAGTCAAATGTCTTAGGCACTACACCACCAGAGCTCCTTAAATATGTGTTAGCACATGGAAACTAGTTTTTATTACTTACAAACAAAAACAGAATACTAAGGACAAGCAGATCTCCTGCTTCAAAAACTGTTTGGAAAGAGATGGAAACTTCTATGTATACTTTACTATGCACCATAGATGAGGTACCTGAATGGGACCATCACGTGACACTCTGGTTCGCCACCCCCCCCCCGCTTCCCTTCTGGAAGCTGTTCTGATAGCTATGAAGAACTCTTCCATGTATCTCTTGCACCTGGAATCTTGTGTGAAAGACACAATGGAAACCTACCTTCTGCCAGTCTCCCCTTGGCCAGGTAGCTCCAGTTAGGTGGGCTGAAAACTTATACTTATGTTATGTGTACCCCACCTGCACCATAGCTGATGAGAACATCAGGTTCTCCAGCCAGTTGTTTTTATACTCCAAAGCCCATGTGGGACACTACTGGACAAGCCTCAGGCCTCGGAGGATGGGGTGTTGGAGGACTCAACATGTCCCCTCCCTCTCTGAGCCTTGTTGCCAAGGTGATGAATTGAAGACTCCCAACTATTTACATATGTTTAAATATGGCCTATTTTAGAAGGATAAAAGTGTACCTTAATTGCTTAGGCTGTTTTCAGGAACCAGAGACAAAAGGCCAAACTTAGTTAACTGTCCCATACCTCCTGTTGCTCAGTTTCTCCATCAGTTAAGTGGGGGTTATGATATTAATTGTGCCTATCTGTTAGGGTTGTATTGAGGTTATATGTGTTAGTATTTCTCAAGTACTAATAATAGTAGCTATCACATAACAATCAGGATATTTCTGAAAATGGGAGGCATCTTACAATCAAAAGAATGCCATAGTTTAATTGGCAGCATGTTGCAATCTTGATGTCCTTAGTAGTAATAAATGAACAACACTTTTTTGTAAGAAATGACATATTTGATGGAATTCTGTTTTTCAAATAATATTAATAATAATAATTTTAAAACCAAATCAGTTGCCATTGAGTTGATCCCAATTAATATTTCTTCCTTCTTAATGTGAACATTAGACTGACATTCCATTAGAAAATAAATAAAAGGTTTTAGAGGCGGGGCAAGATGGCGGACTAGGCAGAAGGATTGCACAGACCCTCTTCAACAAAGAAAAGGGAAACCAATTAACACAGACACAGAAGATAATCT
>NW_006922130.1:65710-73038 GCF_000298275.1 Orycteropus afer afer
GTAAATTTTGGTCAATGACATGAGACAAAGTATATGTGAACTGCTGTATGAAAAGTGAATTTATGTAAATCTTCACCCAAATCCTAATTAAATAAAAAATAATAATAATAAAAATAAATAAATAAAAGGTTTTATTGAAGAAATAATTGCATTTCATGAAATGAAATTCACATTGTATTATCTGCATGGGTATCCTCCCTTGTGGGAGCTCTGGTAGCGTGGTGCCTAAGGCACACAACTGCTAACTAGAAGGCTGGTGGTTCAAATCCACCAGACACTCCTCGGAAGGAAGTTTGGGCAATCTACTTCCGTAGTGATACTGCCTGGGAAACTCAAGGGGTCACTATGAGTCAGGTCCAAAGACTCCACAGCCCATAACAACAACAATCTTCCCTTACAGAAGAAACAACCAATTTTAATTGCTATAGCAAACAAAGGGAAATAGTTTCACATCAAAGAGAGAAGTGCAGTAGAAAGAAGGAAAATTTACAAGATGTCAAATCACACATTTTCTTAAAAGCAATTCTTAGATATAACAATTCTTACCTCCTGATACAATTGTTATGGAGATGTGACTGGCTTAAAGAAGTCACCTGGTGATTCAAAGAGATGGCAAGTTTAACAACACTAAACAACTCTTCACCTAGGATAGAGATTTTATTCTTGTCTTCTTTGTTATTCGAACAGTAATATTCTGACAAAATAAAAAGAGTTGAATGGCTTTTCTTAGAAAGGTAAGAAAGGTAAGAATGAAAATCTTAGCTTTATTTAAAATGAATTTTGATTTAGGTCTGCAGTCACCCTATTCAGATATGATAGCATCCCAATTTTCAGAAATTTTTCTCTGAGATTCACTACTGCACTTTTAACATCCTTTAAGAATTCTCCTATGTTGAACCAGTTTTCTTCACCTTGACCTTTCTTGAAACCCTCTAGGAGGTATTGAGACAGGTAGAGAATTAAGCTGGCTGAATCAAGCAGCCTCTAACTCAGTATTCTTGCTGCTGGGGACAAAGAATTGCTTGTGATTAATAAACCAGGCCCTTAAGCAAGATAAAGCTACATTTCAAAAGCCCCACAAGCTTGACCAGTTGTAAAATGCTGATAAACCTCTTGTATTTTACCAGATGCAGAGCATGCACAATAAAATTCAGCATGACAGACAAAGTGACTTCCCACAAAAGGCAGTCAAGAACAGGAATCCCTCGCTGGGACTTGAACCAGAGTCTAGAGACATCATACATGCCTACCACCACAGAATAAGTCACATCAGGCATCTCAGCAGCCTTCACACCGAGTTCCTTCTTTGTTCCGGCAGGCTTTGTGGTGGGATCCATCTTGGCTACCTACTGCATGCACACCTGATTTTCATAACCCACTTTTCCCCTGGAAATCCCCTCCATTTTATGAATAAAGATGATGCCTTTTTCTCACCTGAAACCTTTTGTAAACTTTAACAATTCCTTCCTTTGAAGAGAGACTGGAGGCTAGTATAGGTGGAAGCCCTTTCTGTCTCTCCCTTGCAAGACCTCCCTCCTTTTTTTTTTTTTTTTAACTTTTATCATGGTGAAATATACAAGACATTCACCAACATAACAACTTCCACATTTGCAGCTAAAAAAAAGAAAAAACAAACCCAGTGCCCGTTGAATAGGATCCGACTCATAGCGACCCCTCCTTGATTTTCCAAGGTGGTATCATTATGGAAGTAGATTGCCCAACCTTCCTTCCGAGGAGTTGCTGGTGGATTTGAACCTCCAGCCTTCTAGTTAGCAGTCAAATGCCTTAGGCACTATGCCAGAGCTCCCCATTATCTATTAGAGAGATGCAATTCAAAACAACCATGAAATACCATCTCATCCCAGTATTAATAGCAAAGTTCAACAAGATAGAAAGTAAGAAATGCTGACGAGCATGTGGAGAGATTGGGACTCTCATACACTTTTGGTGGGACTGTGGAAACAGTCTCATACTCTCACATACTTTTGGTGGGACTGTGGAAACCCAAGGAAGGGTCACTATGAGTCAGATCTGACTTAACAGCAGTGAGTTTGGTTTGGTTTGGTTTGGAATGGCTAATGATTGCAAACATTTCTTCATGTGTTTATTGGCTGCCTGAATATCTTCTTTGGTGAAGTGTCTATTCATTTCTTCTGCCCATTTTTAAATTGGATTATTTATCTTTTTTAATGTTGAGATGTTGGAGTTTTCTATAAATTTTAGAGTTAAGTCTTTTGTCTGATATGTCATTGCTGAATATTTTTTTCCCCATTCTGTAGGTTCTCTTTTTATTCTTCTAGACAAATCTTTCGATGCATATAAGAACTTAATTTTTAAACTGTCCCAAACATCTAGTTTACTTTTGCTGTTTGTGCATCTTGGGTTATGCTTGCTATCTGTTTATACCATAAATGAGGACCACTAAGTTTGCCCCTATTTTTTTCTTTGATGAACTTCATAGTTTTTGGATATCCAGTTTTGCCAGCACCATTTATGAAAGAGACTATCTCTTCTCCATTGAATGGATTTTGGCTCTTTGTGAAAGATCAACCTATCATAGGTCGATGGATCTATTTCTGGATTCTTAATTCTGTTCCACTGGTCTGCGTGTATGTCATTGTATCAGTACCAGGTGTTTTTGACAATTATGGCTCTATAGAAAGTTTTGAGATCTGGGAGTGTGAGACTTCCTACTTTGCTCTTCTTCTTCAATAGTGTTTTGCTTATCTGAGGTCTCTTTCCTTTTTGTGTAAAATTAGTGATTGTTTTTTCCATGTCTTTAAAGAATGTTGTTGGAATCTGGGTTGGGATTGCACTGAATGTGTAGATTGCTTTGGGTGGTATTGATATCTTCACAATGTTCAACCTTCCTATACATGAGCATGGTATGTTCTTCCATTTATGTAGATATCTTATGGTTTCCTGAAGTAGTGTTTCATAGTTTTATTTGTACAGTTCTTTTGTCTTCCTGGTAAGATTTATTCCCAAATATCTTATCTTTTAGGCAGCTTTTTAAAATGGTATTGATTTCCTTGTTTCCTCTTCAGAGATCACTTTGCTGGTGTAGAGGAATCCAACTGATTTTTGTATGTTGAACTTGTATCCTGCTACTATGCTAAATTTCTCAGTTGTTCTTGTTAGGTGTTGTTGAGTCATCTCTGACTCATAGCAACCCTATGTACAGCAGAAAAAAATACTTCCTGGTCCTGTGCCAGCCCCGTGATCCTTGCTATACCTGAGCCTATTGCTGCAGCCACTATGTCAATCCATCTCATGGTCCCCTTTTTTGTTGACCTTCCACTTTACCAAGCATGATATATCCTTCTGCAGAGAATGGTCTCTTCTTACAACATGACCAAAGTAGGTGGGATGAAGTCTGGCCATTCTTGCTTCCAAGGAGAATTCTGGCTGCATTTCTTGTAGGACAAATTGGTTAGTTCTTTTAGCAGTCCATGGTTCTTTTAGCATTCGTCACCAACACCACAACTCAAAAGCATTAACTTTTCTTCAATCTTCCTTATTCATTATCCAGCTCTCACAAGCATATGAAGTGATTGAAAATACCGTGACTTCTGTCAGGCATAGCTTAGTCGTCAAGGGGATACCTTTGCTCTTCAGTACTTGAAAGAGGTCTTTTGCAGCAGATTTGCCCAATGCTATAAGACATCTGACATCTTGACTACTGCTTTCATTGGTTGGCTGCCTGAATATCTTCTTTGGTGAAGTGACTATTCATGTCTTCTGCCCATTTTTAAATTAGATTTTTTATCTTTTTATTTTTTTAATGTTGAGATGTTGGACTTTTCTATAAATTTTAGAGATAAGTCTTTTGTCTGATATGTCATTGCTGAATATTTCATGGAACCACGTGGCATGAGTCCTTGATAACTTGAATCTTTTCTCTATTTATCATGATGTTGCTTATTGGTCCAGTTGTGAGGATTTTTGTTTTCTTTATACTGAGATGTATCCACACTGCAGGCTGTAGTCTTCATTCTTCATCAGTAAGTGTTTCAAGTGATCTTTATTTTCA
Organism: Orycteropus afer afer; assembly: GCF_000298275.1. Classification (NCBI taxonomy): domain Eukaryota; kingdom Metazoa; phylum Chordata; class Mammalia; order Tubulidentata; family Orycteropodidae; genus Orycteropus; species Orycteropus afer. The sequence goes on from NW_006922130.1 coordinate 69,744, forward strand.
GCAAGTAAAGTTGTGTCATTACTGTATCACAGGTTGTTAATGAGTCTTCTGCCAATTCTGATACCATATTCTTCTTCATATAGTTCAGTTTCTTGGATTATTTGCTCAGCATACAGACTGAATAAATATAGTGAAAGGATACAACCCTGACACACTCTCTTCTTGATTTTAAACCATACATTGTCCCCTCCTGTCAATATACAGGTTCCTCATGAGTAAAATTAAGTGTTCTGGAATTCTCTTTCTTCTCAATGTTATCCATAATTTGTTCTGAATTTTTTTGCATAGTCAATAAAGCACAATTAAACATCTTTATGGTATTTTTTGCTTACAAGCAAGATCCATCTGACATCAGCAATGATATTCCTCTTCCATATCCTCTTCTGAATCCAACTTGCATTTCTGGAAGTTCTCTGTCAATATAGTGCTGCATCCATTTTTAAATTATCTTCAGTAAGATTTTACTTGCATGAAAAATTAATGACATTTTTTGATAATTTCCACATTCTGTGGGATCACCATTCTTTGGAATGGGTACATATATGGATCTCATCCAATCAGTTGGCCAGGTAGCTGTATTTCAAATCTCTTGGAATAGCCAAGTGAGTGCTTCCAGTATGGCATCCTTTTGTTGAAACATCTCAATGGGTAGTCCCTCAATTCCTGGAGCTGCCAATTCCATCAATTCCTGGACCCATCTCAATGGGTATGCCATCAATTCAATTTTGCCACTTCTTTCAGTGCAGGTTTGACTTCTTCCTTCAATTACCATTAGTTCTTGATCATATACCACCTCCTGAAATAGATGAATATTGACCAGTTCTTTTTGTGAGTCTGTGTATTCCTTTCACCTTCTTTTGATGTTTCCTGCATCATTCAATATATTGTCCATAGAATCTTTCAATATTGCAAACGAGCCTTAAATTTTTTCTTCAGTTCTTTCCACTTGAGAAATGCCAAGAGTATTCTTCCCTTTTGGCTTTCCAACTCCATGTCTTTGCATATTTCATTATAATAATTGACTCTGTCTTCTTGACATGCTCTTTGAAATCTTCTGGTCTTCTGGTCAGTCTTTTATCTTGAAATTTTTTTCCATTTGATTTAGCTACTCTCTGTTCAAGGGCAAGTTTCAGAGTCTCTTCTGACATCCATTTGGCTCTTTTCTTCCTTTCCTGTCTTTTTAATGACCTCTTGTTATCTTTATTGATGATGTTCTTGATGTCATCCCACAATTCCTCTGATTTTCCTTCATTGGTGTTCAATGCATTAAATCTATTCTTTAGATAGTCTCTAAATTCAGGAGGGATATCACCAAGGTCATATTTTGGCTCTCATGGAATTGTTTTAATGTCTTCAGCTTCAACTTGAACTTGCATATGAACAGTTGATGGTCTGTTCCACAATCAACTCCTGGCCCTGTTTGGACTGAAGACATTGAGCTTTTCCATTTCCTCTTGCCACAGGTGTAGTCAATCTGATTCCTGATACTCCATTTGGCAAAGTCCATGTGTATAGCGCCATTTGTGTTGAAAAATGGTATTTGCAAAGAATAAGTCATTGGATTTGCAAAATTCTATCATGTGATCGTCTAGCATTATTTTATCACCGAGGCCAAATTTTCCAACTACTGGTGATTCTTCTTTGTTTCCAACTTTTACATCCCAGTCACCAGTGATAATCGGCATATCTTGATTGCATGTTTGGTCAATTTCAGACTGCAAAAGTTGGTAAAAAATCTTCATTTTCCTCATCTTTTGCTTTGGTGGTTGGTGTGTAAATTTGAATCATAGTCAGTAGTATTAACTGTCCTTCCTTGTAGGTGTATGGATAGTTTCCTATCACTGACAGCATTGTACTTCAGGATAGATTTTGAAACATTGCTTGTGATGATGAAGGCCACACCATTCCTCTTCAATCTGTCAGTCCTGGCATAATAGATCATATGGTTGTCTGATTCAGAATGGCTAAAACTGGTCCATTTCTTACTATTTGACCCAGCAATCTCATTACTAGGTATATATCCTAAAGAAGTGAGAGCCAGGACAAAAACAGATATATGCACTCCCATGTTCATCACAACAATATTTACAATAGCAAAAAGATGGAAGCAACATACATGTCCATTAACAGAAGACTGGATAACCAAACTGTGGTACATACACACAATGGAATACTAAAGAATAATGTAGAATCTGCAAAATGTCACATAACATGTATGATCTTGGAGGACATTATGCTGAGTGAAATAAGTCAATCACAAAAAGACAAATACAGTATTAGTTCATTAGTGTAAAAAGGAAAGGAAAGGTTTATATATGGAAGGAAACTTTCTTTGTTGGTTCTAGGGGTGGGAGGGGACAGAAGGGAACACTGCAAAAAAAAAATGCATTGACCCATGTCACTTTAGTTTTGTGTATTTCACTGTACATAAATTATATTTCAATAAAATACAGAATACAATAAAATACAAAACAAAACAGTCTACTTCAGCTCACTAATGCCTAGGATATCAATCTTTATTTGTTCTGTTTCATTTTTGACAACTTCCAATTTTCCTAGATTCATACTATGAACATTCCATGTTCCAATTATTAATGGATGTTTGCAGCTGTTTCTTCTCACGTTGAGTCATGCCACATCAGCAAATGTAGGTCCAGAAAGCTCTACTTTATCCATATCATTAAAATCAGCTCCACTCTGATGAAACAGCTCTTTCCTAGTTATATTTTGAGTGCCTTCCGACCTGAGGTGCTCATCTTCTGGCAATGTGCAATGTTTCAAGGCTATTCATAAAGTTGTCCTGTAATATATAAGAGAGTGTTACACTACTTTTCAAAAGGTTTTCACTGGCCAATTCTTTGAGAAATGGATGGCCTTTTCCTTCTTCTGAGTCTGTCTCAGTCTGGAAGCTCTGCTGAAACCCATCCACCATGGGCAACCCTGCTGGCACAGCCTCCAGCATCACAGCAACACACAAGCCACCACAGTGCAACAAACTGACAGACAAGTTCATCTCCCTTAGCTGTTCCAATGGCTCTGCTCACTTCCTGGTCATCCCCCTATTTCTTCTGGCTGTCAGCTAGCTCCTTCTTCTTACCTGGGGGTTCTCCCCTCCTTACCTGTTCCAAATCTTTCAGTTAGTTCCAATAACATTCCAGTAATGTCTAATGTCCTGACTGCTGCTTCCATTGGCATTGATTGTAGAACCAAGCAACGTGAATTCTTTGACAACCTCAATCTTCTCTCCATTTATTGTGATGCTGCTCATTGGTCCAGTTGTGAGGATTTTTGTTTT
>NW_006922130.1:73798-106686 GCF_000298275.1 Orycteropus afer afer
CAAGAGTAAAAGAATTACAAAGAATAAATGGGAAAGCAGCAAAAGGAAAAAAAAACAAAGGACGAGGAGAACTGAAAGAATGAAAGAAAAGAAAAAAAGGAACCAGGAAAAGTGAAGGAAAAAACAAGAACCAGGGTTAGGAAAGAGAAAAATAAAGCAAAGAGGAAGATAAAACAAATAATTTAAAAACAAAAACAATCAAAAAACAAACTGTAGCGGCAGGGCATGGCACTTAGGGACTGTCAGGGCACAGACCAGGATGGAATTCCTGTTGGTCAAGAAGGTGGGTGGAGTCAGGGGATGGCCACACCTCAGTTTGCCATGAGTGTGTGGGGTATGAGTTAAAAGGGGAATATCCCATCTTTCTAGTTGTTAGTCTCCAGTGTAGCTGCCATTTCTGTCCTCAGCAGGACAGGAACACTCCTAAATTGCCATCTAGGTAAGAATGCCACTTGCATATATTCAAAAACGTTGCAACCGATGCTTGCAAATGTTTACAATGGCTCTGCCTTTGGGACTGTCACTTGCAGTCCACAGATCTGTTTGTCTGCTTCGCTGTTTTCCTTTCTGGTTGTCAGACAACAATGGAGTCCTTGCTCATGCAGTCTTTAATGAGTACAGCTGATTCTTAGGTGCTAACGGGACATAATCAAAACAGCTGTGCCTTTAGGACAACAGATAATCTGCATTTCCAATTGTCTCCTTACTCCCTGTTTTTATTCAGGTTTTTCTACTAGTTGGTATTTAATCCATTTCTTTATCCTTGTCTTCAAAGATCAGGTTCCAGGATTGTCTTCTGTATCAGTTTCAATTGGTTTCTCACTGCTTTGCTGCAGAGGGTCTGTGTACCTTATCTGCCCATTCCCCAATTTTGTGGGAACTCCACTTTCCTTTCTGTTTAATAAACATTGGTGCATGTGGATATTTTGCCTCTCTTGTTCAATTCTTTGTCAGTAGAAGGCAAGGACTCTTGCTCAGGGTTTCAAGACCCCCATCACTGTAACAATATGGGATGAAAAGGGGGGAATATATCACATAGTAGAACCTCTGTGTAGCATATAAGGAGGTCTGGTGATGTGGTGTGTAAAGCATTTGACTGCTGGTTTGTTAAAGTTGTGTGTCAACTTGGCTGGGCCTGGTTGAGTGGCTGGGCAACTGGTGGTAGTTACTACCCATGTTGAGACTGGTTGGGTCTACCACAAGCAGCTGAGCAGCTGCCTTAGAGATGTGGCCTGCTTCCCATATATAAGAAGCAGTTTTGGGAATAGTCTTTAGTTTACGGCATGCTTGAACCCTACATGTAGCTGAATCATTGCTCAGCAGCCTGCCATGCTCTGCCGATCTTGGGACTTTCAATGGACTTGAATCAATGGCCTGCCATGTTGTTTGGTAACATCAGAACTGTGCCATTTTATTTGTTGACCTTGGGCTTATTAGCCTCAGCAGCCAGTAGCTGCCTGAGTGAAAAGATGCCTCTAGCTTCAGTAAAGTCGAGGGGCTTTCACACAGTCCCTAGAGCCTGGTACTTGGAACTCAAACTTCTAGCCTCCAAAAATTGTTAGAATAAACTCCTTTTGGTTAAAGCCATCCCATTTGTGGTATATTCTTGTCAGAGTAGCACTAGGTAATAAAAACAATTGCTAATCAGAAGGTTGGTGGTTCAAGCCTTCCAGTTGCTTTGCAGGAGAAAGATGAAGCAACCTATTTCCATAAAGATTTACAGCCTTGGAAACCAAATGGGGATCCCTATGAGTTGGAATTGACTCAATGGCAATAGATTATGTAGCATAGGGTTACATTTTATTTTATGACCATACATTTTCTTTTTCTTTTTCTTTTTCACCCTTGTAACTTTGCACATGCCTTGGTGGCACAGTAGTTAAGATACTTGATGACAAACCAGAAGGTCACTGTTCGAATCCATTGGCCACTCAACTGGAGAAAGATGTGGCACTTGGCTTCCTTAAAGATTTACAGTTCAATAGGGGCAGTTCTACTCTGTCCTACAGGGTCATTTTGAGTGTGAATTTACTCAACAGCAGTGGGTTTGGTGCTTTTTTGGTTGCAACTGTTAAAAATATTGTCAAACTTCCCTTAATGTCTATAATGTGTTCTTTACAATAGGAAGTTATGAGATTTAGATTTTGTGTGAATATCATATTACATATAGGCAGATTATGAAAAAATTCCATTCCTAAATCTGTCATTAAGGCAAATTTCTATGTAAGTCAGAACAGTTAGGTATGGTTCATATTTAATGTCAGTCAAATGTTTATTTTAGCATATAGTATATAGTGTACTTCTCTATTCATCAAAAGCATCAAAGCAATGCTTCCAGATACACTAAAATATATTTAGTATAATAATACAGTAATAATAATAATAATACTCTTCTGATGTACATAGCAAAGTAGTGCCCATTTGTTAGTATGAACTATTGTATGTACCATGAATTTTTAATATAATAGGTTTTATGGGAATGGGGACCATGGATATATATTTGATCAGATATTGCCTGAATGGATATTATGTGGCACATCACTATAATTAAAACTCAAAGAAATTGAAACAGAAGGTTAATTTTGAGCCATTATTCTATATGCATACAGGGAGACCATTCTGTTTCCAGAAAAGAGCAAACGTCTTGAAGTAAGCTAGTAACAATGAGGCTTGTAAAGAAAAGAGGAGTGAGAAGAACAGAAGATAAACCATTGGCTAATCTTAATGTAATTGATTGAACCCTGCCTTTCCCCTTTGATTGAAATAAACTAAAACCAGGTTATTTCTGGCCTAATGCAACAATGCAACCATTGCCATGGAGTCGGATCTGATTCATATCAACCCCTCCTTGGGTTTCCGAGGGTGTATCACCATGGAGCTCTGGTAGCGTAGTGCCTAAGGCCCTAAGGCACTTGACTGCTGACCAGAAGCCTGGCGGTTCAAACCCACCAGCCACTTCTTGGAAGGAAGATGGGGCAATCTACTTTCGTAGTGATACTGCCTTGGAAACCCAAGGTGGGGTCTCTATGAGTTGGGTCCAACTTGAAGGCACATAACAACAACAATATCACCACAGAAGTAGATTGCCTGACGTTCCTTCTGGGGAGTGGCTGGTGGTTTTGAACCGCCAGCCTTCTGGTTAGCAGTTAAATGCCTTAGGCACTAAGATTGATTGAACACTGCCAAGTAATAGTTTGCTGACTATAATTTTCTAGCAGGATAAGACATTTACATTGCTGTAGAGCAATTTCTAAGGAACTCTGGTGGCATAGTGCCTAAGGCATTTGACTGTTAACTAGAAGATTGGTAGTTCAAATCCACAAGCCACTCTGTAAAAGAAAGACTGGGAAATCTACTTCCATAAAGATTTATTGCCTTAGAAACCCAAAGGGCGTTATTATGAGTTGTAATCAATTGCAATGATTTTTTTTTTTTTTTTTTTTTTTTAAGAGCTGTTCCTGGCAAGCTTTTGTAGTTTGGGTCAGGCTTTTTTATGTTTAATATTTCATTTCATGGATAAGAAAGACCTACTCACAATAAATATATTCAGTTACACTAAATTCAGGTGTTTTTCTGCCCATTTAGGTTTTTAACAACACCTAGGAGGAGGCTTGTAATTTTAGTATTAATGTTTGTGCCTATAATCTTGGTACAGGCTTGATTTATAATTATTTTAGTAAATATATGTAAAGAATGAACAGAATCTCTTAGCACTGCTTCAACTTCAGGCAGACAACTTAACCTCGCAGAGTTTTAATGCTCTTTTCTGAAGAACGTGGATGTTGTTGTTATGTGCCGTTGAGTCAGACCCGACTCCTAGCGACCCCTCCTTGGATTTCCAAGTTGGTATCACTACGGAAATAGATTGCCCAACCTTCCTTCCCAGGAGTGGCTGGTGGGTTTGAACCACCAGCCTTCTGGTTAGCAGTCAAGTGCCTTAGGCACTACGCTACCAGAGCTCCTAAGAATGTGGATAGACCTATTGATTCTTGGTTTCTTCCAGGAAGACCCTTCCATTTTCCTTAGTCCCCTACACCCAATCCAGCCCAGTAAAACTGTACAAAAAAGTTTTCTCTTGTTACAAATCTAATCTCAAACCATAATATAATTTTCATCGTTTTCTATATTGATGACTTAGATATATATATATTAAAAAAAAGATTTATATTCCCACAGCTCATAAGTTTTATAACAATTATATTTTAACATTTGAAAAGCCAAAGTTTATTTTAAATTTGTCTGGTCTTGGTAATATAATAGTTCACAACAGAAAAATTAAAGAAACCTACATACCTTTTAAAAATTTATAATTGAAAACTAAAACTAATAGTATTTTGACAGAAGTCTGTTAAATAGACACATGAGTAAACAATTTGCCAAAAAGCTGATTTGCTCAGCTAATACTGGATTATAATTTTATGCTCTTAAATTCTAGATGAGCAATTTGAGAACTTTCAACCATCTTCTAATGATGGAAACTTTAAAAATTATAAACAACTTGTTTTCTATAGCTTATGAGAAGGAATATAATTCATTTTAAAGTAATTTTCATTACAGTCATTATTTTATTCTTAAGTAATTGTTAAACTCACTCCAAACTCAGTACCATGACGTTGATTCCTGCTCATAGCTACCCTACATTGGATTTCTGAGGCAGTAAATCTTTATGGAAGTAGATTGCCCATTCTTCCTTCTATGGAGTGGCTGGTGGGTTTGAACCACCAACCTTCTGGTTAACAGTCAAATGCCTTAGACACTATGCCAATTTGCTTCTGTTAATTTTTTCAAATACATATTTAGGTAATTTTAATAAAACTTTATTTTAAACATGAATTCTCCATTCTTTCACACACCACTGTTACATTTAGTGATGGAAAGTGATTCTTACACCTGTCTTCAAGAATGCTGGCTGTACTACTTTCTAGTTGACTTGTCTCTAACCAGGCAGTTGATTGGTCAATTAGATTAAAATAACATAAGCTACAAGCAGCTATTTTTATTTAAAACAAAACACAAAACAAAACAAAACAAACTCACTGCCATGAAGTCAGTTCCAGCTCATAGAAACTCTTCCTTGGGTTTCCAAGGTAGTATCACTATGGAAGTAGATTGTCCAATCTTCTTTTCCAGGAGTGGCTGGTGAGTTTGAACCACCAGCCTTCTGGTTCACAGCCAAATGCTTTAGGCACTATGACACCAGAGCTCCTTTACTCATTATGTGAGCATAATATCCATTTTAATGCATTGTAACTCATCAGCACTTAACTGTTGTGGCTTCATGTAAATGGTACCAAAATGTAAAATGCAAGGTAAATACCAATGGAAAGGAAAATAGGTATTGAGAAGGTTGGTTTGTTTGTTTGAATATCCTAATATTAATTTACAGCATTTGATTATTTATTGGATCTGATCTCTTGCTCTTTTCTAAGAAGAGAAAGAAACAAAATACAATAGAGAAAAATATAATAAAATAAAAATTAGGGGTAGATGCCAGTGAGAAACTATTTTAATTCTCCTGGAGTCCAGATTTCTGGGGTCCATGGCATTAGAGTGATCCACTGCCTTTTTAATCTTTTGAACAGTTTCTAAAAGTTGCCCTTGAGTCAAACAATGGTTTAGATAAAACAACACCATTTTGCCTTGGGCATTTTGCTATTTTGAAGAGTTTAGTCAGTTTAGGGAAACAGACTCCAAAGAATTCACTTGAGCTATGTTTTAGAGTAAACTGCAATTATTTGAATTGTTGTTCAAGACAATGCTGTATGAAATCCACAATTATTTATCAATTCTGATTCAGCCATTTTTCCATAGTAATACTGTTAAGAAAGGGTATAGGAGCCTTTACAGGTCCGCTCATCTTCAGAACTTTTCTTTTCAATATATTTTATTAAAATATAATTTATGTACAGTGAAATACACAAAACTAAACTGACATAGGTCAATGCATTTTTTTTGCAGTGTTCCCTCCTCCCACCCTTAGTAACAAACAAAGTTTACTTCCATATATAAACTTTTCCTTGACTTTTTACAATGAACTAATACTATATTATTAGATTGACTTATTTTACTCAGCATAATGTCCTCCAAGTTCATCCATGTTATGCAGTGTTTTTCAGATTCTACATTATTCTTTAGTGTTGCATAGTATCCCACTGTGTGTATGTACCACAGTTTGGTTATCCATTCTTCAGTTGATAGAGAAATAGGTTGTTTCCATCTTTTGCTATTGAAAATAGTGCTGTGATGAACATGGGTGTGGATATATCTGTTCTTGTCCTGGTTCTCACCTTTTTAGAATATATACCTAGTAATGGGATTGCTGGGTCAAATGGTATTTCTAATTCCAACTTTCTAAGGAATCGCCATACTGTTTTCCACAGTAGTTGTATCATTTTTCGTCCCACTGGCAGTATATGCGAGTCCCAATCTCTCCATATCCTTGCCAGCATGTTATTTTCTGTCTTGTTGAACTTTGCTACTAGTGCTAGGGTGAGATGGTATCTCATTGTTTTGATTAGCATCTCTCTGATGGCTAATGATCGTGAGCATTTTCTTCATGTATTTGTGGCTGCCTGAATATCCTCTTTGGTGAAGTGTCTTTTCATGTCTTCTGCCCATTTTTAAATTGGATTGTTAATCTGTTGTTGTTGAGGTGTTGTAGTTTTCTGTAAATTTTAGAGCTAAGTCCCTTGTCAAATGTGTAATTATCAACAAGTAAGAATTTGTTGCTGTCATTTTGTTACATGCTTTTTCATGGTGTTTGTGATTTCTTTGTTCCATATAGTGTTCTGTGCTGAGCTCCTTTTGTTTATGAATCATGTTCTCACTTGCTTCATTGCTATTGTTTTAGTATTTGCTAAATATTTGTGCTGGTCTTCTTTTTTATTTTGATTTGAAGGTTTATCATTTTTCTCTGAGGTTACCCTGTGATTTATAATTTTCTTCCCAAGTTTAGAACAGTTTTCTTGACTTCCCTACCATTTAGAAGTTCTGTAACTACACTATTTTTTCCCTCTTTTTGATTTTTCGTTTTCCTTATTTGTCAATTGATGCCTCTGGTTCCCTGTTTACAATCTTGTAGGCTTATTTACTTTAGATACTTTCATAACTGGGTTGGTTTCTCAGTTATGTCATCATGTGTGTTAATGGTCGATTGTTGTTTGCTGTTGTTGGTTCTCCGTCCAGAGGAATCCCTTTAGTATATCTAGTAAGGTTGGTTTGGTTTTAACAAATTCCTGTTTGTGCATTTTGAGTTATGCTTGATAGTCTACTTATGCCATGCATTAGGGCCCCTAAATTTGCCCCTAGATTTTTCTTGAGGAGCTCTATAGTGTTAGGTTTCACATTAAATCTTTGATCTATCAGGAGTTCATTTTTGTGTATGGTGTGAGGTGCAGATCTTGTTTCATTTTTCTGCAAATGGATCTCCAGTTTTGGCAGCACCATTTATTAAACAAACATTCTCTTCCCCATTTAATTCATTTTGGGCCTTTGTCAAAGATCAGCTGACTGTAGGTTTATGGATCTATTTCTGAGTTCTCAATTCTATTCCATTGGTCTATGTATCTGTCATTAAACCAATACCAGGCAGTTTTGACTACTGTGGCTGTATAATAGGTTTTGCGATCCAGCAGTGTGAGACCTCCTACTTTGTTTTTCTTCTTCAATAGTGCTTATCTGAGTTCTCTTTCCTTTCCATATAAAGTTAGTGATTGGTTTTTCCTTATCCCTAAAGAATGTTGATGAGATCTGGATTGGGATTGCATTGAATGTATAGATTGCTTTGGGTAGAACTGACCTTTTCACAATGGTGAACCTTACTCTTTCTTCATTTTGTTTTGATCTTTTTATTGATTGATCCTTTTCCAAAGAAGTACTGAGGTATTTGTCTTCAATCGCCCTAATTCTGTCCTCCATTGATTGAGTTCTACTCCTTTGCCAATTCAATGTTTTATCTATTTCTGAATATTTAGTACTAATCATCTGGATTTCTATTTGTAGATATTGTATCATTTCTAATTTTTCATTTATTTTGTCATTTTGTTTTTGTATTGTCTTTTGAAAATTTTCTAGGTTTTTCTTTCTGTTTTCCTCAATTTTGTTAGTGTTTCCCTTGATCTGTCTCTCAATCTATTGAAGGTATCTAAATATAATTATTTTGAATTCCTTATCAGAGAGTTCCAATGCTGCTTCTTCCTCAGGAATGTATTTTGGGTCTGTATCCTGGTCTCTTATTTCTCCTGGTTTATCTTCCTTCTTTGTGTGGACTGTGATGCTCTGTTTTCTCCGAGGCATTGTGACATTTTTGTGTTTATATTTAGTTGGTGATTGTATGTTGGATTGCCTTGCCTAAGATTTTTGTGTTCTTTGGATGTTATCTACATAAGCATGATACTGTGATCTTCTATTCGCTAGTTGGCAGCACTTATACACTCACCAACTGTCTCTTTTCCTGTTGTTAGCCTCCCATATGTCTCTGCCATCTTTGGCAGATGGAGTCTATTCTTAGGTCCCTGGAATCCAAATGAGAATGCTGTCAGTTTAAAATCCAATATGGCTGCTGCTTGTAAACATTCAATATGGCTGCTTCCTGGGTCACTTTAATTGTCCAAAATGGTCACCACTTGTAAACATTCAAAATGGCTGCATTCTTGGTCTCTTTAAATACACAAGATGACTGTCACCTGTAAACAATCAAACTGGGTGTGCCCTCTGGACAGCTGAAATTCCACAGCTCAGGTTGTCTCCCTCCTTGCTGTTCTCCTTCCTAGTTATAGGCCACCAGTGCAGTCATTCCTACAGCCCTTGGCGACCAGGGCTGATCTCTAAGTCAATTCTCAAGTCCCAATACCACTTGAAGATATTCAGGCTATTGGTGCTGTCAGAGTAGCTGAAAGTCTGCAGCTCTGACCATCTCTGTACTCACTATTTTCATTCAAGTTTTTCCACTAGTTGGTGAGTAATCCACTTCTGTATACTTCCTTTTAAAGCTTAGGCCTCCAGGATTATCTTCTGTATCTCTGTCGATTGGTTTCTCTTCTCCTTTTTGAAAAGGGGCTGTGTAGCTTCTCTGCCTATTCTTCCATTTTACCTGTTCAGAACTTTTTTTGACTCCCCAGTTGAAACGTTGTCCCAATTTGCAAATTGAAAATTGAATGTTGTTGTTGTTGTTGTTAGGTGCTATCAAGTCTGTGCCAACTCATAGTGACCCTATGTACAACAGAAAGAAATGCTGCCTGATCCTGTGATGGCCTCGCAATCATTGCTATACCTGGGTCCATCATTGCAGACCCTATGTCAATCCATCTTGTTGAGGATCTTCCCCTTTTTGATTTATCCTTCACTTTACCAGCATGATATCCTTCTCCAGGGAATGGTATTTTTTGACAACATGACCAAAGTAGGTCAAATGAAGTCTGGCCATTCCTGCTTCCAAGGAAAATTCTGGCTGCACTTCTTTCAGGGCAGATTTGTTAGTTCTTTTGGAAGTCCATGGAACTTTTAGTATTCTTTGTCAACATCACAACTCAAAAACATCGACTCTTCTTTGGTCTTCCTTGTACATTGCCCAGCTCTCATATGGATATGAGGTGATTGAAAATACCATGGCTTGGGTTAGGTGCAGCTCAGTCTTCAAGGAGATGTCTTTTCTCTTCAGCACTTTAAGGAGGTCTTTTGCAGAAGATTTGCCCAGTGCAAATATCATGATTGCTGCTTCCATTGGTGTTGATTGTGGAACCAAGCAATATGAAATCTCTAAGAGCTTCAATCTTTTCTATATTGATCATGATGCTACTTATTGGTCGAGTTGTGAGGATTTTAATTTTCTTTATGTTGAGATGTAATCTATACTGCAGGCTGAAGTCTTTTATCTTCATAAGTTAGTGCTTCAAGTGATCCTCACTTCCAGCAAACAAAGTTGTATCGTCTGCATATGGCAGGTTGTTAATGAGTGTTCCTCCAATCCTGATGCCACATTCTTCTTCATGTAGTCCAGTTTCTTGAATTATTTGCTCAGCATACAGATTAAATAAGTTTGGTGAAAGGATACAACCCTGACACATTCCTTTCCTAGTTTTAAACAATGAAGTATCTTCTTGTTCTGTTCAAATGACAGCCTCCTGATCTATGTGCAGGTTTCTCATGAGTACAATTAAGTGTTCTAGAATTCCCATTCTTCTCAATGTTATCCATAATTTGTTATGATCTACACAATTGAATGCTTTTGCATAGTCAATAAAACACAAGTAAAGATCTTTCTCGTGTTCTTTGTTTTTAGCCAAGAACCATCTGACATAAGCAATGATATCACTTGTTCCACGTCCCCTTATGAATCCAGCTTGCATTTCTGGAAGTTGTCTGTCAATATGCTGCTGCAACCATTTTTGAATTATCTTCAGCAAGATTTTACGCATGTGATATTAATGATATGGTTCGATAATTTCTACATTCTGTGGGATCACCTTTCTTTTGAATGGGTACTAATATAGATCTTTTCCAGTCAACTGGCCCAGCAACTGTCTTCCAAATTTCTTGGCATAGGCAAGTGCGTGCCTCCAGCGTGACATCCATTTGTTGAAACATCTCCATGGGTATTCCATCAATTCCTGGAGCTTTGTTTTTCACCAATTCCTTCAGTGCACCCTCTACTTCTTCCTTTAATGTAATTGGTTCTTGATCATATGCCACCTCCTGAAATGGATGAACATCAACCAATTCTTTTTGGTATGGTGAGTCTGTGTATTCCTTCCATCTTCTGATGTTTCTTGCATCATTCAATATTTTGCCAATAGAATCTTTCAGTATTGCAACTTAAGGCTCGAATTTTTTCTTCAGTTCTTTCAGTTTGGGAAATGCTGTGCGTGTTCTTCCCTTCTGGTTTTCTAACACCAGATCTTTGCACATTTCATTATAATAATTGACTGTCTTCTTGAGCTGCTGTTCGAAATCTTCTGTTTAGCTCTTATGTCTTGTCATTTCTTCCATTTGCTTTAGTTACTCTCCATTCAAGGGCAAGTTTCCAAGTCGCATTTGACATCCATTTCGGTCTTTTCTTCCTTTCCTGTCTTTTTAATGACTTTTTGCTTTCTTAATGGATGATGTTCTTAATGTCATCCCACAGTTCCTCTGGTTTTTGGTATTAGTGTTCAATCTAACAAGTCTATTCTTTAGATTGTCTTTAAGTTCAGGAGGGATATTGTCAAGATCATACTTTGGCTTTCATGGCTTGTTTTAATTGTCTTCAGCTTCAATATGAACTTGCATATGAGAAGTTGATGCTCTGTTGCACAATCAGCTCCTGGTCCTGTTATGGCTGCACTTATTGAGCTTCTCCATCACCTCTTTCCACATATGTTGTCAATCTGATTCTTATGTAATCCATCTCAAAAAGTCTGTGTATAGCCCATCTATGTTGATGAAAAAAGGTATTTGTAATGAGTAAGTCTTCAGTCTTGCAAAACTCTATCATGAGATCTCTAATGTCATTTCTATAACCAAGGCCATATTTTCCAACTACCAGTGATTCTTCTTTGTTTCCAACTTTTTAGGAGTTCTGGTGGCTTGTGCCTAAGGCATTTGTCTGCTAACCAGAAAGCTGACAGTTCAAACCCACCAGCCACTCTTTGGAAGGAAGGTTGGGCAATCTACTTCCATAGTGATACTGACTTGGAAACCCAAGGACGGTCGCTATGAATTGAAACCGACTCAATGGCAGTGAGTTTAGTTTTTGTTTTAGTTCCAACTTTCGCCTTCCAATCATCAGCAATAATCAACACATCTTAATTGCAAGTTTGGTCAATTTCAGACTGCAGAAGTTGGTAAAATCAAGTTCCTTGTCTTTGGCATTGGTAGTTGGTGCTCAGACTTGAGTATTAATAGTATTGACTGGTCTTCCTTGTAGGAGTATGGATATTATCCTATTACTGACAGCATTGTACTTTAGGATAGATCTTGAAACATTCTTTGTGATGATGAATGCCATGCCATTCCCTTCAGTTTGTCATTTCCAGCATAGTAGACCATATGGTTGATTCAAAATGACCCAAACCAGTCCATTTCAGCTCAATAATATCTAGGATATAAATCTTTATATGTTCTATTTCATTTTTGATGACTTCCAATGTTCCAAGATTTGTATTTTGTACATTCTATATTCTCATTCATATTCTCATTATTAATGAATGTTTACAGTTCTTTCTTCCCACTATGAGTCATGCCACATAAGCAAATGGAGGTCCAGAAAGCTTTACTCCATCTATATCATTAATGTCAGTTCTTCTCTGAGTAAGCATTCATATTTTGAGTGTTCTCCAACCTGAGGGGCTCATTTTCCAGCACTATATTAGACAATGTTTCAGGGTTATTCATAAAGTTTTCCAGTAATATATCAGATGGTGTTTCATGCTATTCATAAAATTTTCACTGGTCAATTCTTTGAGAAGTGGATGGCCCCTTCCTTCTTCTAAGTCTCTCCTAGTCTGGAACCTCTGCTAAAATCTATCCACTGTAGGTGACCCTGCTGGTATTTGAAGTACTGATGGCATAGCCTCTAGCCTCACAGCAGCACACAAGCCACTATCGTATGACAAACTGACAGACAAGTGGTGGGAAAATTGAATAAACGTCAATTAATTTCTATTATTGGTTTAACATGATTTTGAATTTAACATTAGAAATCTTGTTTTCCATGTGATTGGGAAAGAGGAATTTCTTAGGGCAATGGCTGTCAATTCAGAGCAATGCAGAGTGTACGCTAATTTCTAGATATCCACTTTTGTTTTCTTGGTTGTCTAAGAATGGAAATTCCACAAAACAGGTTCTTAAGAGTACAACTTGCACAGTAAGTAATGCCATGTTGCTCAAAGTGTGGACTTAGATAAAGACAGACATTGAGAAGAAACATTGAAAACTTTTAGAGAAATTTGAATCTAAAAACAAAGTATTTTGTATACTTTGTACATTTTCCCAAATATTCATTGTCTTTTACAAAACTATTTTTAAAGTGTGACAGATTGGAGAGAAAAAAACTAAAAAAAAAAAAAAATCTAACTTTGCCCAACACAGAGGTGTGGGAATGCCTTAATACACAGGCTTGCTACTTCTTGCAGCCCTCACACTGTCCACAAGATGTCACCTTACTGCCAGAGTTGCTTTTGAAAAGACCAGAAAGTTATAAGCTTTTGCCCTGGTTGGCTGCATACAGGTATGACTCGACGGCACATAACAACAACAACAACAATACTGCTATGAGTCGGGTCCGACTTGACGGCACATAACAACACACAACAACATACTGTATTGTAGTAGCTCTGGTAGCTTAATGCCTAAGGCAATTGACTGCTAACCAGAAGGCTGGTGGTTCAAACCCACCAGTCACTCCTTGGAAGGAAGGTTGGACAATCTACTTTCTTAGTGATACAGTCTCGGAAACCTAAGGAGGGGTCACTATGAGTCAGGTCTGACTCGATGGCAATAACAGCAATAACATACTGTATTGTATACTACACTATTCTGGCTAAAGGTGTAGAATAGAATACCAATCCTTTAACAACTAATGACAATAGATTGGTACTCAATAAAAATCTTTATTCTTTGGAAGCAAACAGGAAGTGTAATTCCTCTCAAGAACAGGTACAACTTCTGTTCTGAGTGACACGTAGGATACTTCTCTCATTCTAGCAGAAACCAAGATAGATTGTGATGATATGTAAGTGCTGTGATCTTGGAGGCCAGATGTTTGTTGTTGGTCTTTCAGGTGGAAGTTTTCAAATCTAGTGCATCAGAACTCTGGAGAGCTTGATCAAACAGGGATTACTGAGCACTGGGTTTAACAAGTTCTCAGGAGGACTTGATGCCTCTGGCCCAGGGAACACACTTTGAGAATCCCTGCACTACGACAAAGACCACAGGTCTTGTGCTTAGAATTGGTTCAAATTCAAGCTCTTCTTCTTAGATAACTCAGTTATCCAGATCAAGTGACCTTGTGTTTGAGTGAAGATGCTGATCATGGTCCTTGTCTCTTACCTGATAAGAGTAAGTTGGAATAGTCCTTGTAACAGTTTAATAGCAGCAATTGCAAAAGTGGAAGTGATGGTGGGGACAGATAAGTGCTGCCTAGGATACAAATGCAGCCATGAGCAAGGCTGCATGCCTCCCCCTACAGACAAACAGATGAACAGGGAATATAAACATTTAGACCTAAAGTAGTTAATAAAGAAATAATCAAATTGCTGTTGGAACACACACACACAAAAAGAGAGTAATTTGGACTCTGAGGAGCACTGGAGGACTCCTGCCAAAGGATATGGACTTATAGCTGAGAGTTGAAGGGCATTTGAGGCTGAGAAAGAGCAAGGCAGTAGGAAGGAGCTTGGTATGAGTTCAGAGTGATTATCACTTCAGTAGAGCAAAGCATTTAGGAAAGGCATGGTGGGAGGCCAGGTTGGAAGGTAGGATAAAACTAAATTGTGGAGACCCTTGAATGTCACATAAGGTATTTGGATTTTATCCTGTAGGTAATGAGTGTTTTAGTAGCAGTCTGATAGCATCTTGGGTACTTTTGTGCAATATCCTGCTTTTGGCTGTGTTGGGTTGCACTGTAGCGGTTGGCTTGGAATTTCAGCTAAACAAATGGGTAGAGCATGGAAAATGGTTGCCAGATTCATAAGCAGACATGGATCAGGGATGGGGGAGCATCTGCTCCTCCTCACAATGCTGTCGCTGCCCTCCCCAACAACTCCATGATTTTAATACCAGAATTATTTGATCGTGTTTGCCACCTGCTGGAAAATCTCAAAGTCAGGTTGCTATTCTCTCCTCATGCTCCCCTCCCTGTCCAGGACTCCACAGGCCACTTGGCTTTGCAGAATCGTTTTCAAAAATGTTTATAATGTCTTACTACTGCCTATTCCATCTGCTCCTCACTCATGGTGGCCTGGCTCCTTTGCATAGACTGCAAGTCAGGCACCTGGTGCCAGCGAAGGTTAAAAATGAGCTGAACTTGTTCTCTCATGCAGCCGTCCATAGAGGACTAGATGGAAACTTTCCTTCAAAAGGAGCCAAGTCTACTATTGCTGCTTCTCAAATAAAGAAAAAGAAATAATAGGGATCATCTTCCCACTAATGTTAGTGGAGCAGCAAGATGGTGTTAGCACACTCACACACACAGGGGAACACATATTACATGCAACACATGACATGCTACACATTAATAACACACACACACAGACTAGGTCAGAGTGATCAGGTATATTTTGCTGAAATTCTGTGTATAAGAGCTCATATATGTACACTAAATTTTTCTTAATAAATGCTAAATTAAAATTAACAATAATAAAAAATCATTTTTACTCAAAAGATGGAATCAATACATTAAAAACATGGAGTGTCCATAAAGTCTGGGTGAAAGTGATACAGATTTGCTACTATATTTTGATTCCTGTGGAAGTATTTGCCAGGAGCACATTCTATCATTATAGATTAAAAGCTATCAGCAAATAGAAATGGAATGTTTTTGAAATAAAAATATTTTATTGAAGTTTTAATAAAATCTTAGCTTTATACCCTCCAGTTAAATATTTACTCATTTGAAGATATTAATCACGTTGGATTGTTTGCATATGCATGTGCTATTTTTTTCCCCTACATTTAGATGGTAATACAACTTTCTAAAAAATTGGCCTAGGTTACTGTCCTTTTTCAAAAAATTATTTAATAAACTATTAAAATATTTTCACATTTGAAATGCTACCTATGAAGCTTGCTTTTTTTTTTTTTTTTTTTTAGCCATTGTTCTTGCATTGTTTGCCAATGGAAGTAAAAAGAAGAATTTAAGGAAATTATCAAAGTTCTCAATCAGTAAATAGCAAGTGTTGCTAAGAGTCAGCATCACGCCACAACAGTGGGTTGGGTTTTTTGGGTTTTGGATCTTTTATTTTATAGTTGTAGCAAGCACTCCGCCTAGTGGGCTTTCTTAGAATTATTTATCGTATCTGTGGGGAAAGGAATGAAGAAAAGCAATAACATAAAATCAGTAAATCGTAACAGCTGATAACTGTCACTGGTAGTTCAGAAAATTTGTTTCTGCTGTTGTGGAATAAATGGAAAGAACTTACAAAGTACAGAAAAGGAGTTTTCGTAACCCCAAACAATCTAAATTGAAACTCAGATTATCTGCCTTGTATTATGTGATTTATTTGGGAAACCAACATAATTCTAATTATTCAGATACATAAATGAGTATGTCAGCATTCTCCAGGTATGCTTTCAATGCTTGCGAGACTGTTTAAAAGATATTTTTAGTAGCTGTAGAACAAGATTAATGATAAATGTTTAATTTTTAAAAAGGGTACAAACATGGTGACTGTTAACTCCTATTATCTGATTAAAAACCTGCATTCTGAGCATTTCCTCACTAATAGACAATAGCTAGAAAAAGCTACCAAATGTTTATGGTAAGCAGGAGATATATCAATAAAAATTTGAGTCCAATTATTGAATCTTAACATAAAAACAATACAATAAGGTACACAATTTAAGAAAATATGATTTATAGGATAACTTCTAATGTGATTATCCTGAAAGTAACAAGAGTTGAGTGGAAGAAGAAAACATAATTATGGTTGTAGTAGGACAACAAAAAACACTACTTTTCTCAAACCTGTTGGTCAGATCTTGTTTAGCTTCTTCCCACAACTCTGTGCTGAATGTTTTCTCCAAAATCTCCTTCACTGAACATACATATAAAGGAAAACCTCAAATCAAGATAGCAGTCTTCTACTACAAAATTCACTTTAACTATATTTACTACAATCTTGCTGCACTGGCTTCCTTCCTCTTTTAGCTCCTACAAAGTGATTCTTGAGCTGGAAGACATGCAGCTTTTACACAATCTAGTAGTCTATTCCGTGTTACAAATGATCAAAATAAACATTTAAAAAGCCATTACCACTCAAACTCACTAAAATGAAAAGGGCACTCCATGGGGCCTGGCACTTCCCTGTTTTAGCTCATGCATATAGATTATTTTTAATATTATCCTGTATCCTGTATACTCACAGGGAGCTCAGGTGGTGTAGTGTCTAAGGCATTTGACTGCTAACCAGAAGGCTGGCAGTTCAAACCCATCAGCCTCTCCTCAGAAGGAAGATTGAGCAATCTATTTCCATAGAGATACCACCTTGGAAACCCAAGAAGGGGTCCCTATGAATCAGAAACAACTCAGGGTAATGAGGTGTTTGTTTTTATTTTATTTTTTTTTTGGTTTTGTACATTCACAATAAGAGAAGTTGTAAGCTACATTCTGGACTCAAATTATTTCTCTTTGAGAAATAACAGTGCAAAAAAAAAAAAAAAATTCACTACCTTGAAGTAGATGCTGACTCATAGTGACTCCCTTTGGGTTTCTGAGGTGGTAAATCTTTATGGAAGTAGATTGCCAGTCTTTTTTCTGCCGAGTGGCTGGTGGGTTTGAACTGCCAACCTTCTGGTTAGCAGTCAAATGCCTTAGGCACTATGCCACCAAAGCTCCTTAATAATTCAAATAGCTTTCTGAAAATTAAGCTTCTTGTGATTAATATACCTCTGTTTTGTAATTCAAGAGCCCCACTGGCACACTGGTTAAACACTCAACTGCTAATTTTAAGGTTGTGGTTTGAACCCACTAGTTGCTTTGGGAGCTCTGGTGGTGTAGTGCCTAAGGCATTTGACTGCTAACCAGAAGGCTGGCAGTTCAAACCCAACAGCTACTCCTTGGAAGGAAGGTTGGGCAATCTGCTTCCGTAGTTATACTGCCTCAGAAACCCTCTTAAGGAGGGGTGGCTATGAGTTGGATCCAACTGGAGGGCAAAGGGTAGTTGCTCTGTAGGAGAGAGATGTGGCAGTATGCTTCTGTAAAGATTTACAGCCTTTGAAACCTTATGGGGGAGTTCTATTCTGTCCTATAGGGTCTCTGTGAGTTGGGGTTTGAGTCCATGGCAATGAGTTTTTGGTTTTGGTATGTTGTAATTCAAGAAATTCCTTTTCATATTTCTGTTACTAACCACAACTCCTCTTTAATCATGATACATCATTTAGTACGTAGAACATGTTGAGTGCACGTATAATTTATTAAGCATTACTGCTTTGAAACTTGTTGGCTTATTACCAGTTTCAAAGAACACTCATTTTTCTAGTATCTGAACAAATGTATGGCTTAATTGGTACAGATGGAATGCTAAATGTAAACTAAACAAACACTATAAAACATAACACAGTCTTATGGTAGTCTTTATATACTAGCCATAATTTATTCAGATGGTTATGTTTTAAATATGGAACAATTAAGAGCAACTGTTCCATACAGACTCATTATTCACTATAGCAATATGGGCTGTGAGTATGTGAATACAGTAGTCAACATCACGATAGGACAAAGGCCTTGTGCTGGTCAGGTAACTCCATAGAGAAAGTCAGTGATTTAGCATAACAGAAATCAACACTGCTTTGTTTGGTGGTAACACATTTCACTTTCCATACATTACTAAGTGTCCTCTGAGAAGATCATGAATAGTCTGTCTGACGTCTGTGCATTTTCTCAGGCATTTCTGGGGTGTCCCCAGTTCCCTCACCTCTGTCTCAGTGGGGTTCAGACTTGGTTCAAAGTCAGAGTGCTTGGCCCCACCCCCAGAGGTTCTAGTTCAGTAAGTCTGGGGTGGGGCTTGGGAGCTTGTATTTTTCACAAGCTTCCTGGGATGTAGTTGCTTCTGTTTCAGGACCAAATATTGAGGACTGTGCTCCATCTAAACCTTATCTTTTTAGGTCCATTACAAATCCCACACTGTCCACAAGTACCACATTATCCTTTCTCTGTGAACCCCCATATACCTCTCTTCTAGCTTCTTGCCTGGGTGGGAAGCCAGGGAAGCAGGAAGCCAGGGCTGATGACTGATAAAGGTAAGAGATAAGGGGGGAGAGACCCCCACCCAGGCAAGAAGCAGGAAGCTAGGGCCAATGGCTAGATATAGGTAAGCAGGGAGAGAGCTCCTACCCAGGCAGGAAGTAGGAAGCCAGGGCCAACTGTCAGAACAGGTAGGGGGAAGGCCAGGAAGTGGGTGGAGTGGTTTTGAAACAGCTAAAGGAGACCAATTTGTCTTTCAGTTTGTCATATTGTGGTTTTGTGTGTTGCTGTGAGGCTGGAGGCTGTGCCACTGGTACTTCAAATGTCAGCAGGGTTGCCCAGGGTGGACAGGTTTCAGTGGAACTTCCAGACTGAGACAGACTCAGAAGAAGGAAGAGGCCATCCAATTCTCGAAGAATTGGCCATTGAAAACTTTATGAATAGCAGTGAAGCACTGTCTGATGTATTACTGGACAAATTTATGAATAGTCCCGAAACATTGTCTGATACAGTGCCAGAAGATGAGCCCCTCAGGTTGGAAGGCACTCAAAATACCACTGGGAAAATGCTGCCTCATCAGAGTAGAACTGACCTTAATGATATGGATAAAGTAGAGCTTTTGGGACCTCCATTTGCTGACATGGCATGATTCAAAATGAGAAGAAATGGTCACAAACATCTATTAATAATCAGAACATGGAATGTATGAAGTATGAAGTTAGGAAAATTGTAAGTTGTAAAAACTGAAATGGAAAGCATAAAAATTGATATTCTAGGCATTAGTGAGCTGAAATGGACCAGTTTTGCCCATTTTGAATCAGACAACCATATGATCTACTATGCTGGGAATGACAAGTTGAAGAGGAATGGTGTGGCATTCATCGACATAAGGAATGTATCAAGAACTTGCTGAAGTACAGTGCTGCCAGTGATAGGACGATATTCGTACACCTACACAGAAGGCCAGTTAATACTACTATTATTCAAATTTACACACCAACCACCAAAGCCAAAGATGAGGAACTTCGAGATTTTTACCAACTTTTGCAGTCTGAAACTGACCAGACATACAATCAAGATTGCTGATTATCACTGGTGATTGGAATCCAAAGTTGAAACAAAAAATAATCACCAATAGTTGGCCTTCATTATAAATAATGCTGGAAATCACTTGATAGAATTTTGCAAGACCAACAACTTATTCATTGCAAGTACCTTTATTCAACAACACAAATGGCACATCGCAAGATGGAGTACACAGGATTCACATTGACAACATCTGTGGCAAGAAGTGATGAAAAAGCTCAATATCTTCAGCCAAAATAAGGCCAGGAGCTGACTGTGGAACAAACCATCAACTGCTCATAAGCAAGTTCAAGTTGAAGTTGGAAACAATTAAAGGAATTCCATGAGAGCCAAATTATGACCTTGAATATATCCTTTCTGAATTTAGAGACCATCTAAAGAATAGATTTGATGTATTGAACATGAAAACCAGAGGAATTGTGGGATGACATCAAGAACATCATCCATGAAGAAAGAAAAAGGTCATTAAAAAGACAGGAAAGGAAGAAAAGACCAAAATGGATGTCAGAAGAGACTCTGAAACTTGCCCTTGAATGGAGAGTAGCTAAAGTAAATGGGAGAATCAACAGGATAAAAGAGTTGAACAGAAAATTTCAAAGAGCAGCTCAAAAGACAAAGTCAATTATTATAATGAAATGTGCAAATACCTAGAGTTAGTTCAGCATTTCTTAATCTGAAAGAACTGAAGAAAAAAATTAAGCCTTGAGTTGCAATATTGAAAGTTTCTGTAGGCAAAATACTGAATGATGCAGGAAACATCAAGAGAAGATGGAAGGAATATACAGGTCACTGTACCAAAAACAATTGGTAGATGTTCATCCATTTCAGGGGGTGGCATATGATCAAGAACCAATGGTATTTAAAGAAGAAGTTTAAGCTGCACTGAAGGAATTGGTGAAAAACAAGCCTTCAGGAATTGACAGGATACCCATTGAGATGTTTCAACAGATGACCCACTGAAGGCACTCACTCAGCTATGCCAAGAGATTTGGAAAACAGCTACCTGGCCACATGACTGGAAGAGATCCATATTTGTACCCATTTCTAAGAAAGGTGATGCCACAGAAAGTGGAAATTATCAAAAAATATTATTAATATTGCATGCAAGTGAAATCTTACTGAAGATAATTAAAAAATGGATGCAGCAGTATATTGACAGAGAACTTCCAGAAAAGCAAGCTGGATTCAGAAGAGGACGTGGAACAAGTGATATCACTGCTGATGTCAGATGGATCTTGGTTGAAAGCAAAGAATATCAGAAAGATGTTTACTTGTGTTTTATTGACTATGCACAAGCATTTGATTTTGTGGATCATAACAAATTATGGATAACATTGAGAAAAACAGGAATTCCAGAGTACTTAATTGTACTCATGAACAACCTGTACATAGACCAGGATGCTGTTGTTCAAACAGAACAGGGGGACACTGCATGGTTTAAAATCAAGAAGGGAGTATGTCAGGGTTGTATCCTTTCACCAGACTTATTCAGTCTTTACATTGAGCAAATAATCCGAGAAGCTGGACTATATAAAGAAGAATGTGGCATCAGGATTGGAGGAAGACTCATTAACAACCTGCGATATGCACAAGACACAACTTTGCTTGCTGAAAGTGAGGATGACTCAAAGCACTTACTGATGAAAATTAAAAGACTACAGTGTGCAGTATGGATTAAACCTCAATATAAAGAAAACAAAATTCCTCACAACTGGACCAATAAGCAGCATCATGATAAGTGGCAGAAAGATTGAAGTTGTCAAAGGCTTCATACTACTTGGTTCTATAATCAACACAAATGGAAACAGCAGTCAAGATATCAGGCGTCTTACAACATGGGACAAATCTGTTGGAAAGGACCCCTTTCAAGTGTGGAAGAGTAAAAATATCTCCTTGAAGACTAAGGTGCACCTGACACAAGCCATGGTATTTTCAATCACCTCATATGCATGTGAGAGCTCTGGTAGCATAGTGTCTAAGGCATTTGACTGCTAATCAGAAGGCTGGTGGTTTAATCCCACCAGCCATTTCTCGGAAGGAAGATTAGGCAATTGACTTCCATAGAGATATTGCCTCAGAAACCCAAGGAGAGATTGCTATGAGTCAGATCCAACTTGATGGCAGTGAGTTTAGTTTTTGGTCATATGCATGTGAGAGCTAGAAAATGAATGCGGAAGACTGAAGAAGAGTTGATGCTTTTGAGTTGTGGTGTTGGCGAAGAATGCTGAGTACCATAGATTGCTAAAAGAGCTAACAAATCTGTCCTGGAAGAAGTGCAGCTGGAATGCTCCTTGGAAGTGAGAACGGCCAGACTACATCTCACTTACCTTGGTCATGCTGTAAGAAGGGACCATTCCCTGGAGAAAGATATCATGCTTGGTAAAGTAGAGGGTCAATGACAAAGGGGAAGGCCCTCAGTGAGATGGATTGACAAAGTGGTTGCAATGATGGGCTCATGTAGAGCAGGGATCATGGAGCTGGCACAGGACTGGACAGTGTTTTGTTCTGCTGTACATGGGGTTGCTATGAGTCAGAGATGACTCCACAGCACCTAACAATATACCTCTCTTGGTATTTAGTGTTACTATACTGCATTATTTGGGAGCTCTGGTAGCATAGTGCCTAAGGCACTTAACTGCTAACCAGAAGACTGGAAGTTCAAACCCACCAGCCACTCCTCAGAAGGAAGATTGGGCAATCAACTTCCATAGTGATATCACCTCAGAAACCTAAGGAGGGGTCTCTGTGAGTTGTGTTCAATATGACAGCATATAACAACAACAACAATATTGCATTATTTAATACATATTTGTCTTTCTGTGTTGTAGACTCCTTGAGGGCAAGGAATAGGAGTACAATATCACTAGAACCATGTATCTTAAAGTGAATATGTGCTTTTATCAATATATTACCTTTGATGTTTGTTAAAAAGTATGGCCCTAGGCTGTATCCTGGAAAAAAGACTTTAGGAGTAGGACTCCAAAATTTGCACGTTAACAGGCTCCTCAGGTCATCCTTCTGCCCACTAAAAATCGACAACTTCCTGGGAAAACATCCTGTGCCTCAGAGGAATTTGGTGCTCTGCCTCCCTGCACTCCCTTCTTTTCCCCACCCTGCCCCTTGCAAATTCCTTCTGGAATGACCCATCTTTAAGACAACCGAATCCAAGTGCAAATACTGGGGCCTCACCCAGCGAACCTAGCATAACCAGGCCTCTCCTTCTACTCCCTGGGGATTGGAGGATGGGTCTGGAGAGTCCCAGTCCAGGAGCCCTTGACTTCTCATTGTCTTAACTGAGAAGTGCTATTCTTCAACTCCCCACCAGAGGCACACTTGGTGCACCAGCCTGGAGATCAGACATGGGGTCAGAGACTCTTTCAGAGGAGGTCAGGCTCTTCAATAAGAGCTCTTCAATAAAAGCTAATTTTGGTGATTCCTACAGGATACACAGAAAGTAAAGCCAACAACCTAGGTTTGAATTCTAAGACACCCTGGAATTCACTAGCGTTGCTTATATCTATTGGTCTTGAAACCACTTTGTCAGTTCAGAGAGGCTGAGTGTGGATGAAGAGAAAAGGACATCTTTAAGGGCAGTTGTGATCTCTAGGGCTTACATGCAAAAGCTGGACAATGGAAAAGGAAGATAGGAGAAAATGGATGTATTTGAATTGTGGTGTTGGTGAAAAGTATTGAATATACCACAGAATGTCAAAGGAAAAAAACAAACAAACAAATCAGTCTTAGGAGAAATACAACTAGAATGTTTTTTTGGAAGTGAGAATGGCAAGACTTTGGTTCATTTACTTTGGGCACCTCTTCAGGAAACATCAGTCGCTAGAAAAGAACATCCAGTTTGGTAAAGCAGAGGCCAAGAAAAACTAGGCAAACCTTAAATGAGATGTATTGACACAATAGCCATGCCAGTGGACTCAAACATAATAATAATTGTGAAGATGGACTGGACAGTATTTTGTTCTGTCATACATAAGGTTGCCAGGAGTCAGGACCTGACTGATGACAACTAAAATCAACAAGGGTGGTTGAACCTGTTATACACTCTCCCAGGATCATTCTTCACAATGTGGGTCTGCACCTCTATTTCTTTACTGCTTGTGATGTCTCATCTTGTGGGGCCTCTGGGCAGGGCTTTTCTCAGTGTGAGGATCTCTGGTTTCACACAATGTTCACACAAGGCTGTATGTAAAATTGAGTCTTCTTTTGGATGTGTAAGAACAGGTGAATATGTGGTATTTGGGAATATCTTAGATGGCCATAATAGCTATAATAGCTATTGTAATAGATAATTGAGTAATAGCTCAATTCTGATGTTTGAATCTGGGCTCTCTATATAGATTTAGCAATCAGCATATAAATGGTATTTAGAAAACTAAGGGTGAATGAGAGCACATTGGATAAGGTATAAATTGCCAAAACTTGTAGACTGATGACTGAAGCCGGGACTGTTGTCATAAAAGTAGATGAGAGATGACTGAAGAGGTAGCCAGAGAGGTATATGGACTGCTGTAGAAAGCAAGGTAGAGATGCTCTTCAGGAAGAGACTAATCTACCATGTACTAGGAACATGAAATTAGATGAAGACTGAAAAATGTTTTCTGAATTTTTCATTAGTTATTTGAATATACATGTGGTGAATTGAATACAGATAGGTGAGTTAATTGAATATATATGATTTAGTAGAGCTGTGGGAAGATGGAGAGAAGATGAAATAAATTGAGGGATAAAAGAGAGGAGAAGAGGAAAAGCTACTCTTTAGAAGTTTTGATAAGGCAGGGGGTAAAGTAGGTAGTAGCCTGAAGGTTACACAAGACAAAGAAAAGTCTTTGTTAGGATTGGAGATACATAGGCATATTTATGGGGCCCCAGGAAAAGAGCTAGAGGACAGTGCTGTATCCTGCATGGTTTTGAGGAGATGAGAGTAATTCAGCTGGTCTAGGAGGGACTAGAGCTGCCTCTGAGAGGGGAAGAGCAGATGTGGGAGTGGGATGTAAGCATGGATTAGGTAACAAGGTCAAAGAAATGCAGAGTGACTTCTTCTGATGATAGCCTCTTTTTATGTTGATGAAATCTGAGGCAAGTCTATTTTCTGAGAGTGAAGAAGTTAGGTAGTGAAGATGGAGGACTAGGCAGACAAGCGACACAGACTCTCTTCAACAAAGAAAAGAAAAACCAATTGACGGAGATATAGAAGATAATCCTGGAGCTCTGAGCTTTGAAAGGAACTATACAGAAGTGGATTAGGCACCAATTAGTGGAAAAACCTGAACGAAAACAGTGAGTACAGAGATGGTCGGAGCTGCGGACTGTCAGCTACTCTGATGAGACCAACAGCCGAAATATTTTCAAGTGGTGTTGGGACCTGAGAATTGACCTAAAGATCATCTTTGATCACCAAGGGTTGCAGGGACGACTACATTGGTGGCCTATGACTAGGAAGGGAAATAGCAACAAGGAAGACAACTGAGCTGTTGACTTTCCACTGTCTGGAGGGTGTAAGCATTTTGATTGTTTACACATGGCAGCCATTTTGGATGTTTAAAGTGACCGAGAGGGCAGCCATTTTTAATGTTTATAAGTGGCAGCCATTTTGGATATTTAAAGTGATGGAGCTCTGGTAGCATAGTGGCTAAGGCACTTGACTGCTAACCAGAAGGCAGGCGGTTCAAACCCACCAGCCACTCCTCGGAAGGAAGGTTGGGCAATCCTACTTCCGTAGTGATACTGCCTCGGAAACCCAAGGAGGGGTCGCTATGAGTCGGGGCCGACTCGACGGCAAACAACAACAACAACAACAACAACAAAGTGATGGAGGGTACAGCCATTTTGAATCTTTACAAGTGACAACCATTTTGGATTTTAAAGTGATAGCATTCTCATTCGGATTCCAGGGACCTAAGAATAGGCTCCATTTGCCAAGGTCAGGAGGGACATATGAGAGGCTGACAACAGGAAAGAAGACAGGTAGTAAGTGTATAAGTGCTGCCAACTAGCAGATAGAGGAGCACAGTACCCTGCATGCATAGACAACATACAAACAAAACAAAGAAAATGAAAATTGTGGGCAAATCACTCCAGCATACAATCACAAATATAAACAGAAAAACATCACAATGATTTGGAGAAAACAGCATCACAGTCCACACAAAGAAGCAAGATAAAGCAGGAGAAACAAGGGACCAGAATACAGACCCAAAACACATCCCTGAGGAAGACGCAGCATTGGAACTCCCTGATAAGGAATTCAAAAGAATTATATTTAAGTATCTTCAATGAATTGAGAGACAGATCAAGAAAAATACAGAGAAAACCCTAGAACAATTTCAAAAGACAATACAAGAACAAAATGACAAAATAAATGAAAAATTAGAAATGATACAAAATCTACACACAGAAATCCAGAAGATTAACATTAAATTTTCAGAAATAGAAAGGCATTGAAAGGGCAAAGGAGCAGAATTGAATCAATGGAAGACAGAATTAGGGATATTGAAGGAAAATTATTGAACACTTCTTTGGAAAGGGATAAATCAGAAAAAAGATCAAAACAAAATGAAGAAATGCTAAGGTTCATGTGGGATACCATCAAAAAGAATAACCTACGTGTAATCAGAATTCCAGAACAAGAAGAGAAATAAAACCACAGAGAAAATTGTCAAAGATTTGTTGGAAGAGAGTTTTCCTGGTATGATGAAAGATGAGAATATATCCACTCAGAAAGTCCAACAAACCCCAAACAGGATAGACCCCAAACAGGATATACCCCAAAAGAAAATCACCAAGACATATCATTATCAAACTTACCAAAACCAAATGCAAAGAAAGAATCATGAGAGCAGCACGGGAAAAATGAAAAGTTACCTACAAGGGACAACCAATAAGACTAAGCTCGGATTTCTCAGCAGACACCATGCAGGTGAGAAGACAGTAGGATGGTATATATAAAACATTGAAAGAGAAAAATTTCCAACCAAGAATTAGGTATCCAGCAAAATCCCTGAAATATGATGGTAGGACATTTCCAGGTAAGCAAAAATTAAGGGAATTTGTTAAAACCAGACCAAGCTTACAAGATATGCTAAAAGGTGCCCTTTGGACAGAGAAGCAACAACAGCCAACAATAACTGACCATTAACACACATGGTGATATAACCCAGAAACCAACCCAGCTGTGGAAGTATCCAAAGTAAAGAAGCCTGTAAGATTGTAAACAGAAAACCAGAGACATCAATTGACAAATGAGGACAACTACAAACCAAAAAGAAGGAGAAAATTGTGTCGTTACAGAACTTATAGATGGGAGGGAAGGCAAGACAACTACAAGATAGAACAGAGTGTTCTAAAGTTGGGAAGAAAACTATAAATCACAGGGTAACCTCAAAGAAAAATGATAAACTTTCACATCAAAAAAGAGAACCAGCATAAATATTCAGCAAATACTAAAACAATAGCAATGAATAACAGGATTCATAAACAAAATGAGCTCAGCATAGAAAATTATATGGAACAAAGAAATCGACACCACAAAAAAGTACATAACAAAATGACAGCAATAAATTCATATTTGCTGATAATTGCATACCTGACAAGGGACTTATCTCTAAGATTTATAGCAGAAGAGTGGATGACCAAACTATGGTACCTACACATAATCAAATGCTATGCAGCACTAAAGAATAATGTAGAGTCTGCAAAACACTGCATAATATGAATGAACTTGGAGGACATTATGCTGAGTGAAATAAGTCAATCAGAGAAGGACAAATATAGTATTAGTTTTTTGTTGTGGAGGGTGAAGGAAAGGTTTATATATGGAGCGAAATTTTCTTGGTTGTCAGGGGTGGGAGGGGAGCAGAGGGAACACTGCAAAGAAAAATGCATTGACCCATGTGACTTTAGTTTTGTGTATTTCACTGTACATAAATTATATTTCAATAAAATGCATTAAACTAACTAACTAACTAAATAAATAAGAAGTTAGGTAGTGAGCAAATATCTTGAAAGTAGTCAAGGTTTGGACTATTTAGTCAAGGGAAGGAAATGGATCAAGAGTAAAAAAAATCATTGACTGATGGTAAATTAGGTTGTCTAGCTCAGCTGGAGACCACACTCTCCTGCATGACGTCTTGAATTTCCTCAGTGTTGGGCAAGTATGGAGGAAGGGAAAGGCTTTGAAGGAATTAAGGGTGTTTGTGAGGAAGTAGTTGAGGCAGCCAGTTATGGAAAACAAACAGGACAGAAAGGGAACAGAGACATGTGAGCTTGACAAGTTCAACAATTAGTATATAAGGGAAAAATTTACTATCAATCCTGACTTATTCAGCTATTATATTAAATAGTTAACTTCTTATTCAGTGATGTTCTACATATTCTGCTGTTATTCTCTGAGCATAGAGCTTTATGGTATAGTTACTCTGTGAACCAAACCAAGTCATACATATAAAGCATATGAAAATAGCATGCACACATAATAAAATGAATAAGGAAAATTTACAGTTATTTAGAGGAGCTCTGGTGGCATAATGCCTAAGGCATTTGACTGCTAACCAGATATCTGGCAGTTCAAACCCACCAGCCACTTCTCGGAAGGAAGGCTGGGCAAACTACTTCCATAGTGATACCGCCTTGGAAACCCAAGGAGGGGTCACTATGGGTTGGATCTGACTCCACGGCAGTGTGTTATTTTTATAGTTATTTATTGTTTTAAAGTTTTCAAGAATAACTAACATATATTTTTATCTTTTTAAAGTGAGTAATCAATGAATATATTATGGTTGTAAGAGATTGAAGGATATAAAATGGGCAAAATATGCAAGTTCCCTGATAACAGTGTTCCGCATCCTGATGGGAATTTCTACCAAGAGTTTGGTGTATGTTCTTTCCACCTCTCCATATATGCATATTTGTGTGTGTGTATGTGTGTACATACAGATAAGTGGACTGATGCATAGAGATGTTACACAAAGCTTCTTGGATATATGGCGTCAATCTCTCGATATTCTCTGCTTGTTATATGGCACTATATCTGGTAGATTAGTATGCATTGATCTATCAAAGAGTGTTTATGTGTATCATTTTATTTGAACTTTGCATTTGCCTTGTAGAATGGATTACCTAATGTTAAATACTTTCTGAACCCAAGCAAGAAAAAGAATGTAAGCAAAGTTTGCTTTTGAAAAAATCAAAAAGAAAAAAAGTGGGCCCTTAGCATGGATGCTGAGAGCAGTAAGTAGTTGGAGAGGGTTGTGAGTCCAGGAGGGAAAATAGAGTGATCATTGAGAAGATGGGTGTGTGCCTCCAATATGATACTTGTGTGTAAAGTTAGTAGGCTGGAGAAAGTGGAGAGGAGCAACTTAAATGTGAAGATATTCAGGGATGCGACCCTAACTGGGATTCCTGAACCTGGAAGACTATTCCTGAATTCCGGGTGAGACAGATTAGTGGTTAAAAGTAACAGTTTTCCAGCTGACCATCATTCTAGTGAGTGCAGTACAAATTACCTATTTTTTAATAAGTCACAGTATGATTTGGTTGCTGTAAAATATTCCAATCTTTTTAAATGTCTGAATTAAAGAATTTCTCTCATTTATTGTCAGGAGTGCATATCCCACTAACTATATAGCTGCTGGGAGCTCTGGTAGCATAGTGGCTATAGCACTTGACTGCTAACCAGAAGGCTGGCAGTTCAAACCCACCAGCCACTCCTCGGAAGGAAGGTTGGGCAATCCTACTTCCGTAGTGATACTGCCTCAGCAACCCAAGGAGGGGTCGCTATGAGTCGGGCCGACTCAACGGCACATATCAACAACAACAACAACATATAGCTGCGACAAAGGTAGTGGAGCTCCAGTGGTAGAGTTCTCACCTTCCATGTGGGAGGCTTGGGTTCAACTTCCAGCCAGTGCACTTCATACATAGCCACCACACATATATTAGTGGAAGCTTGTGTGTTGCTATGATGGTGAATGGATTTCAGTGGCACTTCTAGACTAAGACAGACTGGGAAGAAAGGCTTGGCCATATAGTTCCTAATATCAGTCCTTGAAAACTCTATGGATCACAATGGTTCAATTCTTAACCAATCATGGGGATGGCACAGGACCAGGCAGCTGTTTGTTCCATTGTGCATGGGGTCACCATGAGTTGGGGACAAAATTGAAGGTGGCCAAGAACAACAACACACACAGCCACTGACCAGGGTCCTAGTGTCATGACCATGGTCTCTCTTGCAGAGGAGAAAAGCAGTGATATCTTCCATGATCTCACCGTCATAACTAGTTGTTGTTATATGCCATCGAGTCAGCCCGACTCATAGCAGCCCCTCATTGGGTTTCCAAGGCATATCACTATGGAAGTAGATTGCCTCATCTTCCTTCCGAGGACTGGCTGGTGGGTTTGAACCTCCAGCGTTCTGATTAGCAGCCAAGTGCCTTAGACACTACGCTACTAGAGATCCTAAAAACCTCATAACTGACTGGATCCAACTCCTAGGGAGCCTTCTTGCTGGGGCCGAGTTGAGAAAGAGATGGCCCCAGTCTACTGTGGCAGGGAGCGGCTGGTGGGTTTGAACCGCCAGCCTCGCGCTTGGCAGGTGATTGCCTTGTGCCTGAGGCCATCCTCTAGGCACTCATCATAACTAGTAGGATGGCTGATTTGCTGGAATTAGAATGATGCTTTTGGACCACAAACATTACAGCATCAAGTTTGAACACACCACATATGTTTGGTAACAAATGTTGTCCTGGGAGTTATAGGCTTCTGCAGCTGAAAGTAGCAATTTCTCTCATTTTTAGAAGAGGTTGCAGGGTGGGAGTGGAAAGGGCAGGGCCTAAAACTGAGGAGCTCTGGTACTGGCTCTGATTACTGCCTATAAGACTTTACACAGGCATCCCAAATCTCCTGTTCCTCAGTTTTCTCATTTTGAAAATGAGGTGGCAGGCTTTTTAATTGGAATTATTTTCAAATGTGAGATAGGACAGGGATAGAGAAGAACATTTAAAAAATGTGTTGAATCAAGAAAATGTGCGCCCTAAGAAGTTAGTTTCTTCCTGAGCCTTAGTTTTCTCTCACAGGATTGGTGTAAGTTCCAACCAAGAGCAATAGAAAGAAATTAAAGCATTATACTGATGTCATTTTTTAAAAATTATTATTCTCAGAAAAAATTGTTTCTATGATGTGCCAATTCAGCTTTCCCAGGCTCAATCATTTATTTGAGGCACCTTCAGAAGGGTGAGAATAACACTACTTTAAAAGAGCAGAAAATCAG
Source organism: Orycteropus afer afer (assembly GCF_000298275.1). Classification (NCBI taxonomy): domain Eukaryota; kingdom Metazoa; phylum Chordata; class Mammalia; order Tubulidentata; family Orycteropodidae; genus Orycteropus; species Orycteropus afer. The sequence continues at coordinate 105,043 of NW_006922130.1, forward strand.
GCAACTGAAGGCAGTAGAATTGCATTTTGTTTACAGAGTGTGGCTTCCCAGATAAGAAAGCCAATTCCCTTCCCCAGGGATGCCCCCCCCCCCCAAAAAAAAAAAACCACTCAGATTTTTGCTAAGGTAATATTGGTCAAAGGAGCTCTGGTGGCATCATGCCTAAGGCATTTGATTGCTAACCAGAAAGTTGGAGGTGCAAACCCACCAACTGCTCTATGGGAGGAGGACCGGGCAATCTACTTCAGTAAAGATTTACCACCTCAGAAACCCAAAGAGGGTCACTCTGAGTCAGAATCAACTTGATGGCAGTGAACGTTTTTGTTCTGTTTTATTTTGTTTAATATTGACCATGTTCCTGTGGCAATTTTTTTTTTTTTAATTTTGCCAGAGAAGTTTATATTATCACTGACAATAGAGGCCCAGCTACAAGTTTCCAACTGTCCACTTTTTGTTCAGCAGGATTTTCCTCTGTACTTGCCACATTAGATTTCAAGCAAAAAGAGTCAGATGACAGTGTCATCAAAGGGGCCTGGTTGGTGAGCTGCTTTTGGCAGGTCTCACAGAAGCCTTGGCCTGAAAGCACTTAAGGGTGCTGAGGGAGTGTGGAGGAGGAGGACAATGCCATAAATGAGTCACAATACACTGTGAAGAGCCTAGGGGGTGGTCTTTTTAAAATTCAATTCATTTTGATATTTTTTTCAGAAACAGAAGTTTTTTATTTTGGTCATTTATTCTAATCCCTGTTATCAAGGCAGTGACAACATGTGTTTGTTCTGTGATGTTATTCTATTAGCATAAGAATGGTATCAATAGAAGCTCTATGGCTAAAATATTCACTTTTCCAAAGCCACAGCTTCTCTGCTGGTGCCTGATGCCTTGTGCAAATCTTCAGCCCTTCCTTTTACTTATTTTTCATCAGTGGCTGCAGGAACAGGAGAATGAGGGAGAGAGAGAGAGGAATCAAACCCAAGTTTACATTCCTATACACAGTAATCCCAAATTTTAGGAAAATAGCACAAATGAGATTGTGATAGTTGGAGCTGTGTGTCAACTTGGCTGGACCATAATTCTGTGTGGTTTAAGCCGTTGTGATGTGTTTATTCCCATGATGGGATCAGATGATTATGTTTTGAAGAGCCAATCTGTTGAAAGGGAGTTTCCCTAGGGGTGTGGTCTCCTTCCAGTATATTTATGGACATCCTGGGAAAAGAGACATTCTTCTGTGGTTAGGGATTCTGTTGTGCTGCCTACAACTCTCTGTGAGTGAACAATCCACCATTTGGCCTGGAGATCTTGGATTCGTCATTCGTTGGAGTCAACAGCCAGTATACTACCTGGCAACCCTGAGCTCCTTGGCCCCTGCAACTGCAAGAGTTGGGAAAAGCCTCCAGATTGGCATTTGATCCAAGAACTTTGGGCTTGCCAGCTTCAATAAATGTGTGAGCCATTTTCCTAAGATAAATTTTTCTTTATATTTCTTCACAGGCTTACAGGTGAGGAGAGACAACACAGGGACACCAGAGTAGCAGGGCGGAAGAGCAGGGAAGGGGATAAAAGCCTTGAGCCCCAGACTTACAGGTGAGGAGAGACAACGCAGGGATGCCAGAGTAGCAGGCCGGAAGAGCAGGGAAGGGGATAAAA
>NW_006922130.1:112348-123923 GCF_000298275.1 Orycteropus afer afer
GAGAGCTCAATCTAACACATTTGGTACCAGGAGTGGTACTAGAGAGACAACAACAACAAAAAAATTATAAGGATTGGCTTCCTAAATTGGTTCTCCAATTTGGTTAATTGTAAAGACACTAGTAACCCTGCCTCCATTAGTAAAGAGAGCCATGATAATCCGTGGCATGAGGTGGCAACATTAATATGCAAAATAGCACCACCAATAGATCAAGCACTTGTGAGAAGTGAGGCTCTGTGTGATCACATATTTGATACTTTTCTGCAATTTTGTCAGCATGAGGAGTATAAGGAAGCTGGTTGGTTGGTCCTACTTACATTAGACAAAGCGGTGAAAGACCAAGATGAGCTCAGAGCTGCTGAGTCTTGGCTTAAGCGCTGCATAATAAGACCTCAGTGTTTCCAGTTGTGCTCTGAAAGAATGCCTTATTTCTTCTAGCAACAGAGCTGATATTGCTGAAAAACAAACTCAGAGTCTTATCGTAAGGGTGGCTGAATTACAACAACAATTAAATTGCCAACCTAGAATGGTGTCTGAAGTTAAAGTGAGGGCATTGATTGGGAAAATATGGGATCCTGAAACTTGGAATGGGGACATGTGGGCAGATAGTCAGGAAGATCAGGATATGGAGCCTGTAAATTCTGTTGAATCCCTCCCATGTGAAAGGATTACTGTAAAAGCATTTTCCCCGCCACCTGGATTTGATGGGATTAGCCAAACTGGTCCTGCTGGGTCATTGCCTGAGGCAGAGGCCATGGAAAACATTCTAGAATGTTCTCAGTAACTGCCTCAACCACCCAATTGTACTGCTAGACCTATAACTAAAGTTAACTCCAAGAAAACCCTAAAGGTGAAATAGAAAGTGTGACTGAGGAGGTGGTATGCTACACCTGAAAAGACCTACTTGATTCTGCTAATATGTACAGAGAGAAACCTGGAGAATATGTATGGGAATGACTACTGAGGGTGTGGGATAATGGTGCAAGGAATGTAAGATTGGATCAGTCTGAGTTTATTGATTTAGGGCCACTAAGTACAATGTTTCAGCTTGAGAGGTTAGGAAAGGATCTAATAGTTTATTTGGTTGGCTAACTGAAGCATGGATTATGCAGTTGCCTACCTTAAGTCAAGTTGAAGTACTAGATCTACCTTGGTACAATGTAGAAGAAGGTATCCAGAGGCTTAGGGAAATCAGCCTGTTAGAATGGATTTATCAGATTAGACCCCTGGAGCCAGAAATGGAGAGTCCAGAAGACACACCTTTCACCAGTACCATGAGGAATAAATTTGTGAAGGGAGTTCCTTGAAGACTGCTGTGATTGCTATTTTATGTAAACCTGATTTGACAGTGGGAACTATCCTAATTGAACTTAACTATGATGGGGCTGATTGGACCCTGTGGTAGTAGGGGCCAAGTGGCAGCAGTTAATCAGCAAAAGCAAGGTGGAGATGGTTACCTAAATGGACAGCAGAGTCGCAATAGTAATCAGATTTGTCTGACTCATGTGGAATTTGGCTACTTGCTCATGGTGTTCCTAGTAGTGAAATACATGGCAAGCCTACTAAGTATTTACTTGATCTGTATATACAGAAGAATGCTAGGTCATGTGAACAGCAACCTAGATTGAATCACAAGAATACAGTCACAACCTCTCAATCAATTCCCAGACTTGAGTCAGTTTACAGACCCACAACCCCTTGAATGAAGGGGAGATCAGGTCCCTTTGAAGAAGGACCCCACTACACTGTCAAAAATGTGTAATGTCAATCTTTCTCCCAGCCTTCCCCAAAGGGATCTGAGGCCTTTTACGAGAGTTACTGTTCATTGGGGAAAAGGAAATAATGACTTTTTGGGGATTACTGGACACTGGCTCTGAATTGACACTAATTCCAGGAGACCCAAACGTCATTGTGGCCCACCAGTCAGAGTGGGTGCATACGGAGGTCAAGTTATTGATGGAGTCTTAGCTAAGGTGCATCTCACAGTTGGTCCCAGAACCCATCCTGTATTGATTTCCCCAGTGCCAGAATGCAAAATTGGAATAGATATACTGAACAATTGGCAAAATTCCCACATTGGGTCCCTGACATGTGGAGTAAGGGCTATTATGGTAGGAAAAGCCAAGTGGAAGCCAAGTGGAACTGCTCTACCTACAAAAATAGTAAATCAAAAGCAATGCCGCATCCCTGGAGGGGTTGCAGGAGCTCTGGTAGCTTAGTGCCTTAAGGCACTTGACTGCTAAGAAGAAGGGGGTGGTTCAAACCCATCAGCCACTCATCAGAAGGAAGGTTGGGCAATCTACTTCCATAGTGATACCACCTCAGAAACCCAAGGAGGGGTTGCTATGAGTCGGGTCTGACTCGACGGCGTATAACAACAAACAACAGGAGGGGTTGCAGAGATTACTGCCACCATCAAGGACTTGAGGGATGCAGGGGTGGGGTGATTCCCACGACATCTCCATTTAATTCACCTATTTGGCCTGTGTGAAAAACACTGTGTGGAAAATGACAATAGATTATCGTAAACTTAATCAGGTGGTGACTTCAATTGCAGCTGCTGTTCCTGATGCGGTTTCATTGCTTGAGCAATTAGTACATCTCCTGGTATTTGCTATGCAGCTATTGATTTGGCCAGTGCCTTTTTCTAGATACCAATATCCAAGGACCATCAGAAGCAGTTTGCCTTCAGCTGGCAAGGCCAACAGTATACTTTCACAGTCCTTCCTCAGCACTTTGTCATAATTTAGTCCATAAGGATCTTGATCACTTTCCCTTCCACAAGACATCACACTGGTCCATTATATTGATGACATTATCCTGATTGGACCTAGTAAAGAAAAAGTATTGATGACTCTAGACTTACTGGTGAGATATATGCATGCTAGAAATTGGGAAATTAACCCAACAAAAATTCAGGCACCTTCCACCTCAGTGAAATTTCTAGTGGTCCAATGGTGTGGGACATGTTGAGATATTCCTACTAAAGTCAAGGATAAGTTATTGTATCTGGCTTCCCCCACAACTGAAAAGGAGGCACAATGTCTTGTAGGCCTCTTTGGATTTTGGAGGCAACATATCTCTCATTTGGGTGTGTTATCAAGTGACTCGGAAAGCTGCTAGTTTTGAGTGGGGCCCAGAACAACAGAAGGCTCTGCAAGAGGTTCAGGCTGCCGTGCAGGCTGCTCTGCCACTTGGGCCATATGATCTGGCTGATCCAATGTTGCTTGAAGTGTCTGTAGTAGATAGAGATGCTGTTTGGAATCTTTGAAAGGTCTCTATTGGTGAATTTCAATGCAGACTCCTGGGATTTTGGAACAAAGTTCTGCCCTCCTCTGCAGATAACTACTTTCCTTTTGAGAACAGCTTTTGACTTGTTACTGGGCTTTAGTAGAAACTGAAAGCCTAACCAAGTGACCATAAGGCCCCAGCTGCCCATCATGAACTGGATGTTGTTTGTCCCACAGAGTCATAAGGTTGGACATGCACAGCAGCACTCCATCATTAAATGGAAGTGGTATATCAGAGATTGGGCTCGAGTAGGAATTGAAGGCACAAGTAAGTTGCATGAAGAAGTGGCCAAAATGCCTATGGTCTCCACTCCAGTCACATTACCTTCCCTCTCCCAGTCTGCACCTATGGCCTCATGGGGAGTTCCTTATGATCAGTTGACTGAGGAAGAGAAAACTCGTCTCTGGTTTATAGATGGTTCTGTGTGATATGCAGGCACCACTCGAAAGTGGACAGCAATGGCATTGCAGCCCCTTTCTGGTATTTCCTTAAAGGACAGTGGTGAAGGGAAATCCTCCCAATGGGCAGAACTTCAAGGCATGTATATGGCTGTTCACTTTGCATGGAATAAGAAATGGCCAGATGTGCAATTATATACGGATTCATGGGTTGTGGCTAATGGCTTAGCTGGATGGGCTGGGTCTGGGAAGGACCATGATTGGAAGATTGGTGAGAAGGATGTATGGGGAAGAGGTATGTGGATAGATCTCTCTGAATGGACCAAAAGAGTAAAGATGTTTGTGTCTCATATGAATGCCCACCAAAAGGGGACTTGGCAGAGGAGGACTTTAAAAATCAGGTGGATAGGATGACATGTTCAGTGGAAACCAGCTGTCCTTTTTCCCCAGCTACTCCTGTCATTGCTCAATGGGCTCATGAACAAAGTGGCCATGGTGGCAGGGATGGAGGTTATGCATGGGCTCAGCAACATGGACTTCCACTTACCAAGGCTGATTTGGCTCCTGATACTGCTACCGACACTGCTACCGACAGTGCTTAGTGCCCAATCTGCCAGCAGCAGAGACCAGCACTGAATCCATGATATGGGGTGATCAGCCAGCAAGCTGGTGGCAGGTTGATTACATTGGACCACTTCCATAATGTAAAGGACAGAATTTTGTTCTTACAGGAATAGGCACTTATTATGGATATGGATTTGCCTTCCCTGCATGCAATGCTTCTGCCAAAACTACCATCCATGGACCTACAGAATACCTTATCCACCATCATGGTATCCCACACAGTGTTGCTTTGGATCAAGGGGCTCACTTCACAGCAAAAGAAGTGTGGCAATGGGCCTATGCTCATGGAATTCACTGGTCTTACCTTGTTCCCCATCATCCTGAAGCAGCTGGCTTGATAGGATGATAGAATGGCCTACTAAAAACACAATTACAGCACCATCTAGGTGGCAATACTTTGAAGGGTTGGAGCAATGTTCTCCAGGAGGCTGTATATGCTCTAAACCAGCATCCAATATATGGTTCTGTTTCTGCAATAGCCAGGAGTCACGGGTCCAAGAACCAAGGGGTGAAAACAGGAGTGGTACCACTCACTCTTACCCCTAGAGACCCACTCAAAAAATTTTTGCTTCCTGTCTCTGCTACCCTATGCTCTGAGGGTCTGGAGATCTTAGTCCCAAAGGGAAGAACACTCCCACCTGGAGACACAATACTGATTGCATTGAACTGGAAATTAAGAATGCCACCTGGCCATTTTGGCTTCCTCATGCCCTGGATCAACAGACAAAGAAGGGCATTACTGTATAGTCTGGTGTGATAGATCCTGATTAGCAAGGGGAGATTGGATTGATATTACATAATGGAGGTAAAGAGGAATATGTCTGGAGTACAGGAGATTCTTTAGGACGTCTCTTAGTACTACCATGCCCTGTGATTAAAGTCAATGGAAAATTACAGCAACCCAATTCTGATATGATTGCTAATGGCCCAGACCCTTCAGGAATGAAGGTTTGGGTCACTCCACCAGGCAAAGAACCACAACCAGATGAGGTGCTTTCTCAGGGCAAGGGAAATACAGAATGGGTGGTGGAAGAAGGTAGTTCTGAATATCAACTACGACCACATGACCAGTTGCAGAAATGAGGACTGTGATTGTTATATTTCTTCATTGTATATGTGCATCAAATATTTTTGTTTGCTTCTGTTATGAACTGTGAAATGTAATTAAGGTTAATGCGTTATGGTTGTATGTGTGTTAGCATATCATGTTAGGCTCAAATATGACTCTGTAGTTGTCCTTATTTAGAGATTATATATGCTTAAGAAGATGTGTACAACTGCCAAGTTGACAAGGGATGGACTGTGGTAGTTGGAGCTGTGTGTCAACTTGGTTGGACTACAATTCTGTGTGGTTTAAACTCTTGTGATGTGGTTATACCCATGATGCAATCAGATGATTATGTTTTGAGCAGCCAATCTGTTGAAAGGGAGTTTTCCTAGGGGTGTGGCCTCCTTCCAGTATATTTATGGACATCCTGGGAAAAGAGACATTCTTCTGTGGATAGGGATTCTGTTGTGCTGCCTACAACTGTCTGTGAGTGAACAATCTACCATTTGGCCTGGAGATCTTGGATTCGTCATTCTTTGGAGTCAACAGCCAGTATACTACCTGGCAACCTTGAGCTCCTCAGCCCCTGTAACTGCAAGAGTTGGGAAAAGCCTCCAGGTTTATATTTGATCTAAGAACTTTAGACTTGACAGCTTCAATAAGTGTGATCCATTTTCCTAAGATAATTTTTTTTTTTTTTTTTCTCTCTCTAAGCTTTACTGGTGTTGTTTCTCTAAAGAACCCAGTCTAACACAGAGGTGCTCTGGTGGTGTAGTTGCCTAAGGCATTTGTCTGGTAACCAGAAGGCTGGGGGTTCAAACCCACCAACAAATCCTTGGAAGGAAGACGAGCAATCTACTTCTGTAGACATACTGCCTAGGAAATGATGGCAGTGAGTTTGTTTTTGCTATTATTATTTTTTTATTTCAGTTTTGCCAAACAAAGTTTTAACCACTCCAAATTTTAAATCCATTTAACAGATTAACAGGAGTTCTTGTGGTATATTCCCTAAGGCATTTAACTACTAACCAGAAGGCTGATGGTTCAAACCCACCAGCCATTCTTCTGAAGGAAGATTGGACAATCTACTTGCATAGTGATACCACCTCAGAAACCCAAGGAAGGGTCACTATGAGTCAGATCCGATTCAATCATACTGAGTAATAGATTAATATTTGTTTATCAACAAAGAATTATTATTTTCTGTTCCTGGCAATAAAGTGTAATAATCTTAAGGTAAAGATAAATACCAAGATACATTTGCTTGGTATTTATTTTCTAAGGCAGTACAAAAGTGTCCAAATTATAATTATTCAATTAATAAAACAAAACAAAACAAAACAAAAAAAAAACCCAAACTCTCTGCTGTTGAGTCTGATCCTACTCATAGTGACCCCTCTTTGGGTTTCCAAGGCAGCACCACAATGGAAGTAGATTGCCCAACCTTCAATTAATAGTCACTGTAAAAGTCAGGTTACAAAATTAAAAATATTCTGTACAGTATCCTAATTAGGGTGCTTTTGTTTGACATAACAGATAACCGAACTGTAGTGGTTTAAACATTAAGGCTAATCATGGTTTCACAACATTGGAATTCCAGAGGCAGGGAGCACTCCAGAACTGAATCATCTAGTGCTGCTAAGGCCCAGACTCCTACTGCCTCCTTATGCCATCCCTAGCATTGTTCTAGCTGCTGGCTGCCAGGAACTAGCTTAGGCTCCCACTTTTCTTTGCTGTCAGTGAGATAATTGTCCCTGAATCTTCTCAGAAAAATGAGTATGAGCCTTGCTGGAAGCTTCTCTTCATGTCTGAAAGTCCTAATTGCATCAAAACACTGATCCTGAACCAAACACAGGCAAAATATGTGGACCTCCTCAAACTGGATGGGACAGATCTGGGCCCATCGCTGGATCTGTGAACAGAGTTGGCTTCCCTGAGCCACATGGGCTGTAAGGAGAGTGGTAGAACCAATCTGGAAGGATGGATACCAAAAAAACCAAACTCATGGCCATCGAGTCATTGCTTACTCATACCGACCCCCACTGGGTTTACCAGACTGTATAGATTGGTCTGTCTGCCTTCTGAAGAGTGGCTGGTGGGTTTGAACTGTTGACCTTCCAGTTAGCAGTCAAGTGCCTTATCCACTACGTCACAAAAGCTCCTTTGGAAAGATGGATAGAAGAATGGAAATGAGGTTAACACCCAAGAGAATTCTTGAATATGACTTCATTTGGTAACTGGGGTAGAAAGTCCTTGCCTTCTACTAACAAAGAATTGAATAGGAGAGGCAAAATGTCCACATGAACCAGTTTATTAAAGAGAAAATAGAGAGGAGGGGTTCACTAGAGTGAGACAGAGAGGGGCTTTTGCCTATATAACACTGGATTTCCTAGGGTTTATAAAGGGTTTTAGGCAGGTGAGAATAAGACATCATCTTTATTCATAAAATGGGCAGGGATTTCCGAGAATAAGGTAAGGTTATGAAAATCATTTGTGCCCACAGGATGTAGTCAAGATTATTATTATGGTGCACTCAGAGAGGGATCTTTTGTACAGTGGGGAGGAAATAGTCATAACTTGGGATGGTTGTGTGATGACAGCGCAGCCTCCAAGGGAAAGAAGAGACCCTGTATCAGGCGGACCACTTACAAGCAATACAACAGCTGCCAAGTTATTTAATCTCTGTGAGCCTCCATTATATAATTTGCGAAGTGGCATCGTGATAGCTAACTCAGGAATGCTGTTGTAAATGGGAAAGGAAAATATGAACAAATCCAAATTATCTTCCATCTCTAATTGCTCTCAGGTGACTCTGTTATCAGTGTAATATCTTAATTCAGATTTTTGTTTACTGCCATAAAGCAGTAGCCAAAGAAGCATGCAAATCCTGAATCAACTGTGTGGAAAACTTTGCCATATGTTACAATCTTGGTCAATTTCAGGCCTCCAGAGTTGCTAGTCCTGTGTTGTAACAATTCTTAGATGTTTTTCAGGGAGTGTCATCTAGATGACATTCACTTACAAATATTTATTGAACACCCAGTCTGTGCCAGGCAGTTTTTCAGGTGCTAGAACTATAGCAATGCTACATGATACACATTTTCAGCTTAATTTCCCTGTAAGCAGTATCCTGTATGGCTGGTACATTTTTGTGGTGATAATTTGTGAATTGCTTGAACTCCTTGCACAGATTTATATATTCCTAATCCATTTTATGGGAGCTCTGGTGATGTAGTGCCTAAGGCATTTGACTGCTAACAAGAAGGCTGGTGGTTCAAACCCACCAACCACTCCTCAGAAGGAAGGTTGGGCAATCTACTTCTGTAGTGATACTGCCTCAGAAACCCAAGGAGGGGTCACTATGAGTTGGACCCTACTCAATGGCAGTGAGTTTTGTTTGGTTTTTTAAATCTGTTTTATGAATGACTAGTGAACACAAAAGCCAATTGAGGCTCCAAAACTGGTACTATATTATCAATGACAAGGAACTGGCTAGGTCCACTTTGTGTCAGACATTGTGCTACATACCTGCAGGCCAGTGATGCTCTAACAATAGAATAGAACTTCTTGTCCAGCAGGTTGGGCACTACCTGGATTTTACTCCATGGGAGGAATAGGCACTCAAGTATTCTAGTGCTCCGTGAGCTTGCAAATGACCACAAGTGTTGAGCAGAGAGTGGGCAGTGGCATGTGCTTCTGTTGGGGCTGAAGCATGGAGTTGAATTGACCCTACAGGAGCTGCATTTCTTTTGAAGTATTAATCCTGTCACCCTGAGACTTTTCCTGATATTTTATAAAACCAAACCTATTACAGTCTAGTCAATTCTGACTAATGACATCCCCAGGATTGTCAGAACAGACTAGGTTCCATAAGGTTTTCACTGATTTTTCGGAAGTAGATCACCAGCTCTTTCTTTTGAGCCACCTCTGGGTGTACTTGAACCTCTAATCTTTTGGTTAGCAGCCAAATGTGTTAACTGTTTGCACCATCAGGGGACTCCTTGACATATTATAGTTGACATTTGTGTTACTTAAAATTTCCTTTCTCGTTTTCTGAGCCATTTACTTTGAGTAGTATCTTCATCTGGTACTTTCTCCTAGGCTCTTTTGTATGTTGCATCTGATTCCAATAAGTAGTGCCATTTTGGAGCTTCATTGTAAACTCTGTGTACAAGGTTGTGCTACAACATATCATTTAAAAAATCACTCCTTCATTATTTTGCTAAGGTACCTCTCTGATGGTTTTCTTATCTTACGTGTCAGTAATGCTGGAACTTTGTCAAATGCCCAGGTCTTAGGTAACACAGGGTGGATTGTGTTTCAATTACTAAAAGTCAGGCTGTTCTGAGTAGAACATTCCTCCATACATTGCTCTCAATAGCTTTTATTTGTGCTGCAATGCTCAAAATGTAATTTGACACTCTAACAAAAATCCCCCATAGCTAAAAATAGCAGGGATACAACAGAGCAAGGAGCAGAAATGGTCAGACTTCTTATACACCAAACACATTTAAGAAAAAATACTGAGGCAAATAGATGAGAAGTACAAAATAAAGATACATGAGAATAATTATATGAACAGTGTTTCTATTGATTTCATTAAATGTTCTTATTTGTTTTTAATTTCATTTATCTTCAAGTGAGTAAATCCTTATACATTTTAGGACCAGAGTGCAGAGCTAGTTATATTCACTCATCCATACATACTTTTTTGTTTCTCTTCTTTTATTAAACAAGTATTCAGTGAGTGCTTTCCATGGCCAAAGTTAGTGAGGTAGTGAAAATGCTGTCACAGGTCTTGTGATTATAATTTAACCCTCTGGGTGGTGCAAACAATTAACACACTTGACTGCTAAGGGGAACGCTAGAGGTTCCAAAACACTCTAAGGCACCTTGAAAGAAAGGCCTGATGATCTACTTCCTAAAAATCAGCACAGTTTTATTGTGGCTCACATGGGGTTGCTGTGAGTCAGAGTCTACTGAAGGTAACCAGTATTTATAGCCTCAGTTTCCTCACATACAAAATGGGAACAATTATGTCAAGAGGGTGCTACCTTTTTTCATTAGTTACAAATACCCTTTGAAGGGCTACGTTCCCCAAAAAGCAATTAATACATTAATGGGTTAACAGATTAATCCATTAATTAATAGAGCACTTAATAGATTTATGTTACTTCAATAGAGTGGAGAAGGGCCTAGAGAGTATGGAGTTCTGAGAAACTGGCAGGATTTGAAGCAAAAGGATTGGTGTCTTCAAGAAAAAGTTCTGAGACAATGGAACATTATGTTGCATTAAAGAACAATGAAGGATACACAAATCATCTAACAATGTGGATGAGCCTGAAGGACATTATGCTGAGTGAAATAAGTCAATCGCAGAAAGACAAATACTGTATGAGCCCATTACTGTAAAAAGACAAAGAAGGGTTTGCTTGAGAAATGGAAATCACTTTGTAGATTACAGGGGTGAGGAGGGAAGGGGAGGTATTAATTTCGGGCTAGTTGGGGGCCACACACTGATGTGAGTAGGGGGAGGGACAGTATAGAAAGACTCTGTGACCACCATGATAGCATTAGGAAAAGGGAGGACACCAAATTGTGCACATAAGATATAGACAACAGATGTTAATACCAACCAGTATAGCCAAAATACTGAACTACCATTAACACTAAAGACCAGCCTACAGATAAATGCATAAACATCTGAGATGTATGGATGTATGGATGTATGGATGAGAAGGTCAGATGGGGGTCAGTGAACTGGAGTATACTCTAGACCAAGGATAGATTCAATGAAGGCTAATCTTGCACAGATACCAGTGATACAAAATACCTCCAATCCTTAAAGAAACAACAGAAGACAAACATACAATAATCCCTCACAGACAGCCATAACCTGCGGGAGAGAGCTTCAATGGATCCACTGACTCAAGACCATAGTATATGGGGACACCAGACTCAATTGGAACAACAAAATACATAAAAGTCTTGTTCCTCATCCTACATTGGTGAGTGGCAACTGGAATCTTTCTTTTTATTATTATTTATTTATTTATTTTTAAAATTGTGATTTGGGTGAAGATTTACAGAGCAAATTCACTTTCCATACAGCAGTTTACATATACTTTGTCTCATGACATTGACCACAGTTTACCACAATGCAACAGCTTCCCTCCCACTTCCTCCCCATAGTTACCTCTTCCCAGTGTCCATC
>NW_006922130.1:127013-135404 GCF_000298275.1 Orycteropus afer afer
TTTTTTGGTATTTTCACGCAAATTCTTCTGCTAGTTGGGGTTTAGTCCACTTCTATATCCTTCCCTTCAAGGCTCAGGGGTCCAGGATTATCTTCTGTATCTGTGTTAATTGGTTTCCCTTTTCTTTGTTGAAGAGGGTTTGTGCAGTCTTTCTGCCTAGTCCACCATCTTGCCGGAACCTCGCAACTGGAGTCTTAAAAGCTTTCAAGTGACCATCTAAGATGTAGCTAATTGTCTTCTATCATCGGAAGCAAATAAAAGTGCAAAAAAGCAAGGCCATTTGGAAGCAATCAGCCCTAGGACATGAAGGACCTTGAGACCAGAAGAACTAGATGGTGCCTGGCTACCAATGCCAACCACTTGGGAAAGAATCAAATCTGGAGATCCTGGATGGAGTGGGAGGAAAAACATGGAACAAAATGAAAAAAACTCAATAATGACTAGCATTACTGGTCAGATGGAGTCTGGTGAGATCCCCAATTCTATGGCCCTGGGATACATTCTGGGCCTGGAATAAAACTCACTCCCAGGAGCTGGCTCTCAGCCCAACAGTAAACAAGATGTACATGCAGACCATTCAACCCAGGGTGATGCATCCACATACTCTATGGAAATGCATCCTTTGGAGCAATCGACAACAGAGCACCAGAGGGGCAACATTTCCACTGAAGAAATGCAGGACACACAGGAGTGCCTAACTATGAGGGGCAGGGAGTGGGGGGGAGTGTTACTGGGCAGGAAGGGGAGGAGCCTGGATTAGGGTTGGGGATGTAAATGGGAAGTGAAAAATAAATGTACACATAATGTGTAATGTAAAACAAACTCCTAAAATAATTAAAAAAAAAAAAAAATAGAAAAGAAAAAGGTGTGAGAAGTTTACATTGAGAATTCCATACTGACAGTGTGACCTTGAACAAGTTCTCACTGTCTCTTGGTATCTTTGTTTTGAAAACAGAAATAATATTTACCAGAGGGTTCTTAGAAAGATTAGAGGTAATACAGAAATGAAGGAAATGACGACTTAGCACAGGGACTGGCAGGAGAGTTGTTGTTGTTGTTGTTGTTAGGTGCTGTTGAGTTGTCTCCGACTCATAGTAAACTTATATACAACAAAACAAAACAATGCCTGGTCCTGTGCCACCTCACGATCCCTGCCATACTTGAGCCCATCATTGCAGCCAGTGTGTCAATCCACCTTGTTGAGGGCCTTCCACTTTTTCGTTGACCCTCTACTTTACCAAGCATGATATCCTTCTCCAGGGAATGGTTCCTTCTGACAACATGACTAAAGTAAGTGAGATGAAGTCTGGCCATTCTCGCTTCCAAGGAGCATTCTGGCTGCCCTTCTTCCAGGATAGACTTGTTAGTTATTTTAGCAATCCATGGTACTCAGCATTCTTCACCAAAACCACAACTCAAAAGCATCAACTCTTCTTAGGTCTTCCTTATTTATTGTCCAGCTCTCATATGCATAAAAGGAGATAAAAAATACCATGGCTTGGGTTAGGTGCACGTTAGTCTTCAAGGAGACAGTTTTGCTCTTCAGCACTTTATTTATTTCAAGAGCTTGTTTTACATTCAATGTTACATGTACATTTAGTTTCATTTCCCATTTACCATGTTCAACCCTAACCCAGTCTCCTCTCCTCCCTACCCTGTAACCCTCCCCTGGTGCCCCTCAAATTTATGCACTCCTGTTTGTCCTGCATTTCCTCAATTTGAATGTTGGTCCTCTGTTGTCCTGTGGTCAATTACTCTAAGGGATGTATTACCATAGAGTATGCTCTTGAGCACTTTAAATAGATCTTTTTGGAGCAGATTTGCCCAGTGCTATACATCATCTGATGTCCCGACTGCTGCTTCCATTGTCGATTGTAGAACAAAGCAATGTCAAGTCTTTGACAACTTCAATCTTTTCTCCATTTATCATGATGCTGCTTATTTGCCCAGCTATGAAGATTTTTGTTTTCTTTATATTAAGTTGTAATTCATATTGAAGGCTGTAGTCTTTTATCTTCATCGGTATGTGCTTCAAGCAAGCAAAGTTGTGTTGTCCAAATATCACAGGTTGTTAATGAGCCTTCTTCCAATATTGATGCCATGTTCTTCATCATATAATCCAGCTTCTTGGATTATTTGCTCAGCATATAAATTAAATAAGTATGGTGAAATGATACAAACCTGGCACACTCCCTTCTTGATTTTATACCATGCAGTATGCCCTTGTTCTGTTTGAATGACAGCCTCCTGGTCTATGCACAAGTTCCTCAGGAGTAAAATTAAGTGTTCTGGAATTCCCATTCTTAATGTTATCCATATATTATGATCCACACATTGAATGCTTTTGCATAGTCAATAAAACACAAGTAAATATCTTTCTGGTGTTCTTTGCTTTCAGTCAAGATCCATCTAACATCACCAATGATATTCCTCATTCCACATCCTCTTCTGAATCCATCTTTCATTTCTGGATGTTCTCTGTCAATATACTGCTGCATCCCTTTTTGAATTATCTTCAGTAAGATTTTACTTGCATGTGATATTAATGATATTTTTAGTGATTGATCTGATTCTGTGGGATCACCTTTCTTTGGAATGGGTACAAATATGGATCTCTTCCAGTCAGTTGGCCAGATAGCTCTCTTCAAAATCTCTTGACATAGCTGAGTGAGTGCCTCCAAGGAGGCATCTATTTGTTGAAACATCTCAATGGGTATTCCATCAATTTCTGGAGCCTTGTTTTTTTTGCCAATTCCTTCAGTGCAGCCTTGACTTCTTCTGTCAATACCATTGATTCTTGATCATATGCCACCTTCTGTAATGGATGAACATCAACCAGTTCTTTTCGGTACAGTGACTCTGTGTATTCCTTCCATCTTCTTTTGATGTTCCTTGCATCATTTAATGCTTCTCCCATAGAATCTTTCAGTATTGCTACTTGAGGCTTAAATCTTTCCTTCAGTTCTTTCAGGTTAAGAAATGCCAAGTATATTCTTCTCTTTTGGTTTTCTAACTCCAGATCTTTGCACATTTCATTATAATAATTGGCTTTGACTTCTTGAGCTGTTCTTTGATATCTTCTGTTCAGCTTTTTTATCTGGTCATTTCTTCCATTTGCTTTAGCTACTCTCAGTTTAAGGGCAAGTTTCAGAATCTCTTCTGACATACATTTGGCTCTTTTTTTCCTTTCTTGTCTTTTAAATGACGTTTTGCTTTCTTCATGCATGATGTTCTTCATGTCATCCCACATTTCCTCTGGTTTTCAGTCATTGGTGTTCAGTGCATCAAATCTATTCTTTAGATGGTCTCTAAATTCAGGAGGGATATAATCAAGGTCATATTTTGGCTCTGTTGTTGTTGTTGTGTTTCATCAAGTCAGACTTGACTCATAGCAACCCCTCCTTGGGTTTCTGAGGCAGTATCACTATGAAAGTAAATTGCCCAACCTTCCTTCCAAAGAGTGCCTGGTGGGTTTGAACCACTAGCCTTCTGGTTAGCAGTCAAGTTCTTTAGGCTTTATGCTAATTTTGGCTCTAGGACTTATAATTGTCTTCAATTTCAACTTGAACTTGCATATGAGCAGTTGATGTTCTGTTCCACAATCAGCTCCTGGCCTTGTTTTGGCTGAAGATATAGAGGTTCTCCATTGTTTCTTGCCACAAATGTAGTCATTCTGATTCCTGTGTATTCCATCTGGCGAAGTCCACAGGTATAGCTGTCATTTGTGTTATTGAAAAAAGGTATTTGCAATAAATAAGTCATTGGTCTTGCAAAATTCTATCATGTGATCGCCAGCATTATTTCTATCACAATGGCTATATTTTCCAACTACTGGTGATTATTCTGTTTCCAACTTTTGCATTCTAATCACTTCAGTAAGATTTTACTTGCATGTGATATTAATGATATTTTTAGTGATTGATCTGATTCTGTGGGATCACCTTTCTTTGTAATGGGTACAAATATGGATCTCTTCCAGTCAGTTGGCCAGGTAGCTCTTCCAAATCTCTTGACATAGCTGAGTGAGTGCCTCTAGAGAAGCATCTCTTTGTTGAAATATCTCAATGGGTATTCCATCAATTTTTGGAGCCTTGATTTTTTTTTCTTTTTTTTTTTTGCCGATTCCTTCAGTGCAGCCTTGACTTCTTCCATCAATACCATTGGTATACCAGTGATGATCAGCACATATTGATTGCATGTTTGGTCAATTTCAGACTGTAGAAGTTGGTAAAAATCTTCAATTTCCTCATCTTTCGCTTTGGTGTTGGTGTTTATATTTGAATAACAGTAGTATTAACAGTCTTCCTTGTGTATAGATATTATCTATCACTGACAGCATTGTACTTCAGGACAGATCTTGAAACATTGTTTGTGATGATGAATGCCATGCCATTCCTCTTCAATTTGTCATGCCTGGCATATTAGACCATATGTATGTCTGATTCAAAATGGCTGAAACCAGTCCATTTCACCTCACTAATGCAGGGAGCTCTGGTAGCATAGTGCCTAAGGCACTTGACTGCTAACCAGAAGGCTGGCGGTTCAAACCCACCAGCCACTCCTTGGAAGGAAGGTTGGGCAATCCTAGTTCTGTAGTGATACTGCCTCAGAAACCCAAGGAGGGGTCGCTATGAGTCAGGGCCGACTCGACGGCAAATAACAACAACAACAACAATGCTTAGGATATCAATCTATGTGTTCCATTTCATTTTTTACAACTTTCCAATTTTCCTAGATTCATACTTTGTACATTCCATGTTCTGATTATTAATGGATGTTTGCATCTGTTTCTTCTCTTGTTGAGTCATACCACATCAGCCAATGGAGGTCCCCAAAGCTTTACTCCATCCATATCATGAAGGTCAGCTCTACTCTGAGTAGGCAGCTCTTTCCCAGTAGTACTTTGAGTACTTTCTGAACTGAGGGGCTCATCTTCTGGCACTATGTCAGACAATGTTTCAGGGCTATTCATAAAATTTTCCAGTAATATATCAGATGGTGTTTCACTGCTATTCATAAGGTTTTCACTGGCCAATTCTTTGAGAAGTGCATGGCCTCTTCCTTCTTCCAAGTCTGTCTTAGTCTGTGAGCTCAGCTGAAACTTGTCCACCATGGATAACACTGCTGGCATTTACAACACTGGTAGCATAGCCTCCAACCTCATAGCAACATATAAGCCACTACAGGATGACAAACTGACAGACAAGTTTGTCTCCCTTGATTGTTCCAAACTTCTCCACTCATTTTCTGGCCTCCCTTAAAGTTGCTTCAAACCCTGTACCCAGCTCCACTTCTGGGGTGCCCCTTAAAGCTGACTCTAAAGTCCCCCAGAGCCTGGGTCCACTTCTGGGCCTCCCCTTAAAGCCCTCTGTGCTTCTGTGTAGTCTGGTAAGTCATGAGAATATGCTGGGGAAGAAATAATATGATCTGTGAGAGGAAGGGTTTTGATCAGTGATTAGTCTTTATTAAACCAAGACTGATACATGGAAAAGAGATTCTAAGGGTGTAGTGGGGTTCTAACAAACAGTGGAGTGCTGTGACACCAGGCCCAAGGTGCAGTGTGAGGGTCCCAGTGAGAGCAACAAGGGGGAGACCCAAGAAAGTGGGGAGAACTGCAGTGAGCAGTGTCTAGTCCACTTCTTTGAGGGACTGCCTGGTGGCCACACCCACCATCTATGGCTCTTGAGATGAACGGTCACTTCTTTTTTTTTGGGAGGGAGTTATTATTTTTTTAATTTTAAGAGTTTGTTTTACATTCAATGTTACTTGTACATTTAATTTCACTCTCCACTTACATCCCCAACCCTAACCCAGTCTCCTCTTCTCCCTGCCCAGTAACCCTTCCCCTGTGCCCCTCATAGTTATGTACTCCTGTTTGTGCTGCATTACCTCCGTGTGAATGTTGCCCCTCTGGTGCCCTGTGGTCTATTACTCCAAAGGATGTATTTCCATAGAGTATGTGTGTACATAACCCTGGGTTGAGTGGTCTGCATGTACATCTTATTAACTATTGGTCTGAAAGCCAGCACCAGGGAGTGAATTTTATTCCAAGTGCAAAATGTATTCCAGGGCCATATTATTGGGGGTCTCACCAGACTCCTTCCAACCAGTAATTCTGATCATTATTGAGTTTGTGGATTTTGTTTTACTCCAACTCTATCCAGGATCTCCAGATTTGATCCTCTCCTGAGTGGCTGGCATTGGTAGCCGGGCACCATCTAGTTCTTCTGGTCTGGACGGCCATCATGTCCTAAGGCTGATTGCTTCCAAATGCGCTTGTTTTTTTGCACTCTTCTTTGCTTCCGACACTAGGAGACCATTAAGTGCATCTTAGATGGCCACTTGAAAGCTTTTAAGACCCCAGTTGCTACTCAGATAATTCTATTGCCTCCTCTTCCTCCATGTTCAATGAGACCTTTGTTTGTGGTTTTGCTTCTAATGCCTTGTCCTGCTTTTTTGTTTGATTTGAGGTTGCCTGTTGTTTCCTAGACATTATGAGGTTGTCTTTAATTGTTCGTTATGTATTCATTTGTTTTGTCTTGGTTTTATGATTTAATATTTTGAAAAGGTGGAGATAGTGTATTTTATTTATTTATTTTTGTTATTAATTCAGGTGTGCTGGGTTGCTCTGCAGTTTTCTTTGTGATGCTGGAATTGCTGTGTGAAATGTGGATGTAGGTCTCTGTTTTTTGTAAAGAGGGTTTAGAATTCAAACTAGCAGGTTTATGGTGGCTGAATGTTCTTTTTCTATTGGATGAATAAGGCTATAGGTGGAGAAGGTGGGAGGGGAATAGAGAAGGAAGGAAAACTCTAAGTTGTTAAGGGCAATTTCTAGGGCTTTGAGTGGGCTGCTAATGATGACGTTGTACTATTATTCACAGGCCCCCAACTCAAGTTCAGCAAAGACTCTAGTTGTTAGGGGCTTGGCACTTTCTGCCAGGCTCAGACACATGCAAAAATCCCGCTCTTGAGGCCCCTCTGTGACAAAAAGCCAACCCAAGACAACTGCCCCGCTCCTCGATCCATCTCGGGAGTTCCTCCCAGGGCCCATGCACTTGCGGCACCGGTGGTCTCTCCACTTGGGTTTCAGTGGTGCTGGAGTGAGGGAAATTTCTGTTCACACCCAGCAGACCTAAGATTACCAATAAAGTCCATCACTGGCCCCTCCGTGCCAAAAGAGCTGGCCCAAGCCTTTTCTCATGATCCTCTGTGGGAGTTCCTCTCAGGGCCCACCCTCTAGCAGCTTGGTCTCTGCTCAGGTTTCAGCGGTACTGGAAGTACCTGCTTGCACCCAGCAGACCCAAGTTTACTGATAAAAGCAGGTGCTGAAGGTAGATCCGTGAGGTGAGCGCTGGTATACTGGTGTGGTGCGTCTTCCCCCCTAACTCAGAGAGGTCTCCGGATGGCCTTTCTTGCCTGCTGGTCAGCGCTCCACAGGGTAGATTCTCCTGTTTCTTTTCCCCCTGCCCCTTTCTCCTTTCTAATCCTGCTCCTCTGAATTTGGTGCACTCTGCACTCTGACTCCGTGAGCTGTTCAGAGCACCAGAATCCCTATTCAAACTGCTGCATCTAGTTTTTCAGGCACTAAGCTGCTAGAGGGAATTAATGTGGACACTACTGACCAGACGCCATTTTCCAGCCAGCTGAATGATCATTTCTTATATGTCCTAGGTAGTTTCTTCTTTGCAGTGATGTGAGGTGCTTATTAATAATGGGATTGAAGCTGATCTTTAGTGATTGATAAGTTCTTATTAAAAAGACAAAGAAGAAGACAAAGAAGAAGATACCTTGAAAAATTAAGAGCCTAATGCTCTTTGGCCATTAATAAGGGAGCTCTGGTGGTGCAGTGGTTAAAGTATTTGGCAGCTAACCAGAAGTTTATCTGTTCAAATCCACCAGCTGCCGCATAGAAGAAAGATGAAGCAGTCTGTTCCCATAAAGATTTGCATCCTTAGAAAACATATGGGTCAGTTTTACTCTATCTTATTGTATGGCTAAGAGTTGGAATGGACTCGATGGCTGTGGGTAGCCGTTAAGAAAGAGTCCCTGGATAGTGTAAATGGTTAACACTCTCAGTAGAAAAATTGATGATTTGAAACCTAAAGATGCCTCATGAGAAAGGCCTGGTGAACTTCTGAAAAATCAGTCACTGAAAACCCTATGAGGCACAGTTCTACTCTGACACACATGTGACCTCTGTGAGTCAAGATGGAATCCATAGCAAATGGTAGGATGAGGTGAGAGAATGCAAGTCAAGAATCTCTGAGGGCTCAACCACCTTGATTTTTATCATTGACAGTAGGCATATTTAGACATAGAAGTAGTTGCTATTTAAATGATTAACCACAATTTTAGAAAACAACATGCATGTCAATTAAAAATAAATATAAT
>NW_006922130.1:135504-151721 GCF_000298275.1 Orycteropus afer afer
TAAAAATAAATATAATTAAAAAAAAAAAAAAACAAAGGATACAGGAAAGGGAAAAAGTTTGATCACTAAATGTAAGTTTCTTTTGATAAATGGGACATGAAAGCAAGGATGCCCAGGAATGGAGAGAAACTTGAGGAAATATATGTCCTGAGCATAGACCCAATGGGACGTGGTGGGGCCTGCGTGCACCTGGGTAGTGCCAGATGTGCATAATTACGCTTTTGTTCCAAGTTCCTGAATGAAGTACTGGCCTCAGGTCTGTAGATATCTTGTCCTAACTCGCTACTCAGGCTTCTGTGGCCAGGAAACTTCAGCTTCAGTAATTAAAACCCTCAGTGAGGCAGAAAAACCTCTCCTTGGAAAACAATGCCAAACAGTTAGAAAGGTGTGCTAAAACAGTCGAAGTTATTGACTTTTGGTGGGGAGACTTTTCAGGAGTTTCTTGAACTGGAGGAGGTGGCTGCTCTGATTGAATAGCTCAGGTGGTCAGCTTTCCCTTGTGTGGGCTGCTCCCCTCTCCCTGCTGCAGGCACAGGCGGGCAGGAGCACAATCTGGACAGGGTGCTGTGGGACCTTCCAAAAAGTTGTCTTGTGGAAGAAAAGATGCTCGTGTAGCCCTTCTCTTCAACACCAGTGTGGAGCTTTCACCCTACTTAGCAAATCATTTGGGCCGTGTTTTTAAGCTGGCAAGCTCCTCAGAGTGAACTTTGCCTATGTAAATAAAACCATCTGTCTAGTCCAAAGTTTTGTTTTGTTTTCTATTTAAGCAGCTTCCTAAAAAAATGAGTAAGAGTTTAGCTGTTTGAAGAGAAATTAAAAAAAACAAACAGTTTTCTTGTCTTTTTTTTAATCTTTAAGAAAAAACAACTACTTTAAATTGGAAGAGTAAAAAATAATCTCCTGTATAATACAAATTGAGTGTACTCTAAATTTATTATAAAGAAAATTGCTAGCATAATTTGAGATTTTAAAAATTTTTTTATTATTTAAGGTGTGGCAGAATCCAAAGTAAGTAAGAAAAACTTTTCTATTGTGTATTTACACCATATTGTTGTTGTTGTTGTGTGGCCGGCAGTCAGAGAGGGATTACCCAATGAGCAAAGTAAGCATTGCTTAGGGTGTCAACAAAACAGGAGCACCAGTTGGCTAATGTAAAGACTCCTAGATGCAAAGCAGATAGGACACAAGAAGTGCCACTGTGTAAGGGAATTACCAAATCAAACAAAACTCACTGCTGTGGAGTCGATTCGACTCAGCGACACCTGCTTGAGTTTCAGAGGTGGTATCTCTATGGAAGTAGTTGCCCAGTCTTCCTTCCAAGGAGTGGCTGGTGGTTTTGAACCACCAGCCTTCAGGTTAGCAATCAAATGCACTACACCACCAGAGCTCCACATGAAATGAGACTAGCTCCAGTGTGTGACAATGTGTTGGCTGGAAATAAAGTTCATGAAAGGTCATGAAGGCACCCATGTGCAAGATTCTTTAAGCTATGAGGATGCTACCACTTTAACACCTTTTTTGACAGCTGTTTTTGTAAGGTCCCTGCCTGTGTAATTGAAACTCCATATCTCAGCAGGTCTCTTGGGAGTATTCTATTTCTAATACAAAGGAGATGGGAGTCAGCTGTTAAGTCTAACTTTTGCTACATTCACCCAGTATGCACCTGGATCCAACGTGAGAGATTACTCAGTAAGCAAGGATTATATTAATAGATATAATTAGATTACAAGTCTCTGATTCATTTTGAGTGAACTGTCTTGTACATCCACGTCTGCTGATTCAGCCACTCCAGCCAGGAGGGCAGCAATCTTCTTTGCCATACACAAGGGAATGCTCTTGCATATATCCTGGTAAATAACTGGTGAGAACACAGTCCCAGACATGCTCAAAAGTGAAGGAACTTGAATAAATGGAACATTGCAATGAATTCAATCAGGTTCCTTTTTAATTTTATAGCATTTACCTACAGAGTTATGTTCTAAGTTTCTAAACAACAATATTTATAATCTGAACTTTAAAATAGGTTTGGCATAGACATGGATATAACCTAGCATACATTTAATATAATACCAACCTGGGTTATAATTTAATACTAACATAGCAAACAATAAAAAAAGTACTGGAAATATAAAAACCAACATGAAAAGTTTTAATTTATGAATCAAGTGAGTTTGTTTTTCACTGTCCATTGTGCAGGATGAAGTGTTTAATATTACCCTATATATGTTAATGAACAAAGTATTCGTGCATTAACAGGATGCAAAATTCAATATTTATTTATCATTTAAACATGTTTTTGTTTTGAAACAGTTTCAAAAATTCATCTTCCAAGAAAGCAACAAAGAGTGTTTAGCAGAATAATTACATTTATATTTTATCAGAATATGTATGTATCTCGATGTAAGAAAATTAAATAATTCCTCAATGAAATAAATGAATAGATAATAAAAATTATATAAAATAGATTTTCATTTCCTTTTAGACTACTTTTCTTTTAGGACATTGATTGATATTGTTTAAAAAGAAGTTCCATCATGGATAGCTAAGACACACACACACAAACACACACACACACACATATATATAACTCACATATCACATTCAAATGTGTGAGTAAGTAGAGGAGGGACTGCTACAGATTATCAGTGCTTAGGGCCCTCACATGCCCTGCCCCTAGTCAATTCTGAGTCATAGTGACTCTATGTGACAGAACAGAACTGCCTCATAGGGTTTTCTTGGCTGTAATCTTGAGACAAGTCTTTCTCCCTTGGAGCTGCTAGGTAGGTTTGAACTGACAACCTTTCGGTTAGAAGCTGTTTGTTCAACCATGTTGTTGTTGTTATGTGCCGTTGAGTGGGACCTGACTTATAGCGACCCCTCCTTGGGTTGCTGAGGCAGTATCACTATGGAAGTAGATTGCCCAACCTTTCTTCTGAGGAGTGGCTGGTGGGTTTGAACCGCCAGCCTTCTGCTTAGCAGTCAAGTGCGTTAGGCGCTATGCTACCAGAGCACCCCTCGTTTAGCCATGGCAACACCAAAGATTCTTATTTATGGCAGTTATTCTATTTATAGTTTATCTATCAGTGGCATAGTGCCTAAGGCTACTAACCAGAAGTCTGGCGGTTCAAACCCAACAGCCACTCCTGGGAAAGAAGATTGAGCAATCTACTTCCGTAGAGATACCATCTTGGAAATCCATGGAGGGGTTGCTATGACTTGGAATCGACTCCACAACAGTGAGTTTTTTTTTTTTTTATCTTCAACTTTACAAACCAATATCACTGCAATTAAACACTTAATTCATAATTTATTGTAATCGGCACGGCAAATTAAAAATTCTTCTCCTTGGAGTAGTACACTTTAAAATTTCTTATGTTAGTTTATAAAATAATTGAGAGGTTGTTCTCATGCGATTTATTTTTATAATCACCTAGTCATCACCTTGAGGGTATGTGTCATTGTGAACTAGGAGACTATTGATCAAATGGGGAAGCTGTGGTAAGCTGGCCAAATGGTAAGTGTAGTACAGCTTTCATTTTCAAATTGAAACAGCTTATATGCTATTTTTATAAAACAAACAAACAAAAAAAAGTGGCCAAAAACAAAAACAGTAAAAGGCAGATTTCAAAGTTGTCCCAGTTCCAGTCCAGTGGACTCAACTCACAGTGATCCCATATGTGTTACAACAGAATTGTGCTTCATAAGGTTTTCAATGGCTGATTTTTAGATCACCAGGCCTTTGAGTAAATCCTAGAAACCACCTACTTTTTGGTTAGCGGCCAAGCACATTAACCATTTGCACTATGCACAGACTCTTTCAAAGTTGTTGCTAGAACTTAATTCCTCTTGGCAATTAGCCCACATGGATAATTTGAGGCTTGAAATAAAATGGCAAAAAATAATTGTTTACAAAATTACTTTTGATGCCATTTTAATTAGTTGGATTAAGATTTTAGGTGTTTGATTTCTTCAAAAAATGAAAGTGACAAAAAGACAATTTGATAACTTATCTAAAATTATTAAAATGTTGGCAGCTTCCTAAGAGAAAGAATATTCAATTAAAAAGAAAACTTCCAGGGAAGTGTTTTTCTATAATCTCTTTCAAATCCACCTATAAATTTTCATGCTAAAGCCTTTTAGAAATTATGTATGCTGAATTTGATCCATAATTGTTTGGACAGAATGAGATTTTATAAATTATATTTTGCATATTTCTCAATCTCAACACTATGAAGTTGTGGGAAAGTTGAATAAAGGAAATATCACACTGAGATGGATGTATGGATTTCATGACTTAAAAAATCTATATTGCTGCAAATGAAATATAGCAGCATGTTGTGAGACATCTCTGAAAGGCAATTAAAACTGTTAAGGGATATTATAGCATCACTGCATGGTTATTACTTGGAAATGGCAAAATAGATACAAAAAAAGGTGAACCATTAGAGGAATAATTTAAAATCAATAATTATTTAAATAAATACATACATAAATATTCACAAATTTTGACACTTTATGATTATTTGATGTTACTTTACAATGGATTTCATGACCGAGAACTATTGGTTTAGGAACATTTTTTAATCTTTGTTTCAATTTTCCTTTCTGTATGGTGAATTCTCTTGAGATCTTCTCAATGTGTGAAGCAGATTTTACTATTGAATACTGAATCACCATTGAAATTTGGATTAACATTCTCCTTTTTGCCTAACTGAAATTTTGGTGCAATTTAAACTTATTTTATTTTGTTCTTTACTTGGAAAGTATTTAAGAAGGGCAGATAAAGAGTAGACTTTATAGTCAAAAATAACTTTAAAAAAAAGTCCTAAAGGTCAACTTATCCATCCTTCTTTCTCTGAACTAAAGTTTGTAAACTATTAGAAACAGTGCATGTTATTTCTCAGTGCTGTATGTAACTTTCACCTTATTTATTTCATCATTTTAAAATGTCTTGCACTTATATTAAGCTAATTTATCTTTATAATAAGGCATTTTTAATAAAGACTATTATCTTCCCTACTCTCAAAGACTACACACAGGCAGGTATAAATGTTTAAGTAGGTGAGTTGTGAGTGCATTGTGCCCAGGACTGATCCTAGGAGGACATGTAGTGCAAGGTGAGCCTTGCATAGTAAATTGTATCCAGATTATGAACTGGAACTATCAAAAGTTCAAAATGTGGATCTTACATGAATGAATCAGGAGGATGTTATGCTTAGTGAAATAAGTCAAGCACAAAAGGACTCATCTTGTATTATATCACTTCTAGAAAAAGACAAAAATAAGTATTGTTTGGGTTACTTAGTGCCGCCTTGACAGGAATGTAGCACAGATGGAATGGCTTGAACAAACAGGAATTTATTCTCTTACAGTTTTGAAGGCTTTAAGTCCAAGTTCAGAGTTCCAGGCTTCAGGGACTGGGTGAAAGCCCCTCAACCTTGGGCTTCAGCTCTGCCTCCTACACCCAACCCACTGAAGCTAGAGGCTTTTCTTCACTCAGATAGCAGCTGGCTGCTGAGGCTGACAAGCTTAAGGTTGACAAGTAAAATAAGACAGTCTCAATTTTACCAAACAACGTGGCAGAACACTAATTCAAGTGCAGATGAAGTCCCAAGATTGGCAGAGCATGGCAGGCTGTTGAACAACAACTTGGCTACATTCAGAGTTCAACTGTGCCAAAAGGCTAGAACCCATTCCCAAAGCTATTTCTTATATACAGGAAGCAGACCACATCCCTAAAGCAGCTACTCAATTGCTAGAATAGATTCCACCAAGGAGTTAATTCCCAATCTCACTATGGGGAACAACTACATCCAGCTACCCAACCACTCAACCAGGCCTAGCCAAGTTGACATGCAAACTTAACTACCATAGGTATACATACAAAGATAGACATTTTTTGGTGATTAACAGGGAGGGTAGTGAGAAGGAGGGAGGATTATTCTCTAGACTGTAGATATTTAGGATTTTTGGTGAAAGGAAAGGCAATCCCAAATGTGGATGAAGTATGCACAATGTAATCAAGGTAAATGATGACAATAAGAATTATATATGATTAAAGGACCTTGTTAAATTCTTTAACATACATAGTTTGGCAACAACAGCAGTAAAAACCCAAAAATACATGAGTGGTTACTTATAAATACTTGTACACAGACATATAGGAAGGTGTATGTGTATATACGTGTGCATATGTGTTTTATCTATAAACATTGATGTATAAATGTTTGTGTATACTGCACATATAGTCACATATATAATAAAGCACAAAGGAGATACAGTCATGGTTATCTCCCAGGCATACCCAACACCTTGCAGGGTTGGTTTACTGGGTTTGAATGGATAGAACCATAGTCCTGTGGGACAATTCAGTTAATTAGCACAACATAGTCCGTAAGCCAGAGACTTGGAGGATATTTTTTGCTTTGGTGTGGCTGTATATTAAGGCCAGGTCCTGAGGTAGGTGGGCCAGGGCTTGTGGGTTGCTTTTTGCTTGTGGGTGGCTCTATTTTAAGACCATTACTGGAGGTAGGCAGATGCAGCAGGCTTAGGAAAAACTAAGGGAGACAAACTTGTCTGTCAGTTTGTTGTCCTGTGGTGGCTTATGTGCTGCTATGAGGCTGAACATGATGCACCTTTGCTGGAAAATTCCAGCAGGGTTATCCATAGTGGGAAAATTTCAGTGGAGCTTTTGGGCTAAGACAGACTTGGAAGAAGGGATAGGCCATCCACTTCTCAAAGAATTGGCCAGTGAAAACCTTATGAATAGCAGTGAAACGTTGTCTGATGTATTGCTGGAAAAAATTATGAATAGTCCTGAAACATTGTCCAATATAGTGCCAGAAGATGAGCCCATCAGGTGGGAAGGCACTCAAAATTGCACTGGGGAACAGCTGACTCCTCAGAGTAGAGATGACCTTAACAATATGGATAGAGTAACGTTTTTGCGACCTCCCTTGGGTGATGGAGCATGACTCAAAATGAGTAGAAACAGATGCAAACATCCATTAGTAATTGGAAAATGAAATGTACAAAGTATGAATCTAGGAAAATTGGAAGTTGTCAAAAATGAAATGGAATGCATAAAGATCAATATCCTATGTATTAATGAGCTGAAATGGACTGGCTTTGGCCACTTTAATCAGACAACCATATGATCTACTATGCCAGGAATGACAAATTGAAGAGGAATGGTGTGGCATTCATCATCACAAAGACTGTTTCAAGATTTGTCCTGAAGTACAACACTGTCAATGATAGGATAATATCCATGCACCTACAAGGAAGACCAGTTAACACTACTATTATTCAAATTAACACACCAACCACCAAAGCCAAAGATGAGGAAACTGAAGATTTCTACCAACTTCTTCACTATGAAATTGACTGAACATGCAGTCAAGATGTGTTGATTATCACTGGTGACTGGAATGCAAAAGTTGGAAACAAAAAAGGGTTACCAGTAGTTGGAAAATACGGTCTTGTAGATAAAAATAATGCTGGAGATCATATGATAGAATTTTGCAAGCCCAATGATTTATTCATTGCAAATATCTTTTTTCAACAACATAAGTGACAACTACACACGTGGACTTCACCAGATGGAATACACAGGAATCATATTGACTACATCTGTGGCAAGAGGTGAAGGAAAAGTTCAATATCTTCAGTCAAAACAAGACCAGGAGCTGATACTGGAGCAGACCATCAACTGCTCATATGCATGTTCAAGTTGAGCTTGAAGAAAATTAAAATTAAAAGTCCATGAGAGCCAAAATATGACCTTGATAATATCCCTCCTGAATTTAGAGACTGTTTAAAAAATAAATTTGATGCATTGAACGCCAGTGACCAAACACCAAAGGAATTGTGGGATGACATCAAGAACATCATCCATGAAGAAAGCAAGAAGTCATTAAAAAAGACAAGGAAGAAAAGACCAAAGTGGATGTCAGAAGAGACTCTGAATCTTGCCCTTGAGCAGAGAGTACCTAAAGCAAATGGAAGAAATGACAAGATATAAGAGCTGAACAGAGGTATCAAAGAGCAGCTTGAGCCAACAAAGCCAATTACTATAATGAAATGTACAAATACCTGGAGTTAGAAAACCAAAAGGGAAGAACACATTCAGCATTTTTCAAGCTGAAAGAACTGAAGAAAAAATTTAAGCCTTGAGTTGCAGTATTGAAAGATTCTAATGGGAGCTCTGGTAGCATAGCGCCTAAGGCACTTGACTGCTAACCAGAAGGCTGGCAGTTCAAACCCACCAGCCACTTCTCAGAAGGAAGGCTGGGCAATTTACTTCTGTAGTGATACTGTCTTGGAAACCCAAGGAGGGGTCACTATGAGTTGGGTCCAACTCAACAGCACATAACAACATAACAACAACAATAGGCAAAATATTGAATGATGTAGGAAGCATCAAATGAATATGGAAGGAATACACAGAGTCACTGTACCAAAAAGAATTGGCTGACGTTCATCCATTTCAGGAGGTGACATATGATCAAGAACCAATGATACTGAAGGAAGAAGTCAGAACTGCACTGAAAAATTGGCAAAGAATAAGGCCCCAGGAATTGGTTGAATGCCCTTTGAGATGTTTCAACAAATGGATGCCCAGCTACAGGCACTCACTCAGCTATGTCAAGAGATTTGGAAGACAGCTACCTGGCCAACTGACTGGAAGAGATCTATATTTGTACCCACTCCAAAGAAAGGTGATCCCACAGAATGTGGAAATTATTGAACTATATCATTAATATCACATGCAAGTAAAATCTTACTAAAGATAATTCAAAAACAATTGCAGCAGTATATTGACAAGGAGCTTCCAGAAATGCAAGCTAGCTTTAGAAGAGGACATGGAATGAGGGATATCATTGTTTATGTCAGATGGATCTTGTCTGAAAGCAAAGAATACCAGGAAGATGTTTACTTGTGTTTTATTGACCATGTAATAGCATTTGATTGTGTGGATCCTAACAAATTATGGATAACATTAAGAAGAATGGGAATTCCAGAACACTTAATTGTACTCATGAGGAACCTGTACATAGATCAAGAGGCTGTTGTTTGAATAGAACAAGGGGATACTGCATGGTTCAAAATCAAGAAGGGAGTGTGTCAAGATTGTATTCTTTCATCGTACTTATTCACCTTGTATTTTGAGCAGATAATCTGAGAAGGTGGGTTATAAGAAAATGGCATCAGGATTGAAAGAAGACTCATTAACAACCTGTGATATGCGGATGATACAACTTTGTTTGCTGAAAGTGAGGATGACTTGAAGCACTTATTGAAGAAGACTGAAGGCTAGTGCAGTATGGATAACACCTCAATATACGCAAACAAAACACAACTACTGTCATGGAGTGGGATCCAACTCATAGAAACCCCTCCTTGGGTTTCCAAGGGGATATCACTATGGAGGTAGATTGCCCAACCTTTCTTCCGAGGAGTGGCTTGTGGGTACACCTCAATATAAAGAAAACAAAAATCCTCACAACTGGTTCAATTAACAGCTTCAGGTGGTTGAGAAAAGATTGAAGTTGTCAAGAATTTCATGTTACTTGATTCTGCAATCAACACCAATGGAAGCAGCAGTCAAGACATCAGATGACATATTGCATTGGGCAAATCTGCTGCAAAAGACCTCTTCCAAGTGATGAAGAACAAAGATATCTCCTTGAAGACTAAGGTGCGCCTATCCAAGCCAACTCTGAAACTTGCCCTTGAGGGAAGAGTAGCTAAAGGAAATGGAAGAAATGACAAGATGAAAGAACTGAACAGAAGATTTCAAAGAGCAGCACGAGCAGACAAAGCCAATTACCATAATGTAATGTGCAAAGACCTGGAGTTAGAAACCCAAAGGGAAGAACATGCTTGGCATTTCGCAAGCTGAAAGAACTGAGGAAAATATTTAAGCCTCGAGTTGCAATATTAAAAGATTCTCTGGGCAAAATATTGAATGATGCATGGCTATTGACAGAATACCCATTGAGATATTTCAACAAATGGATGCCCTGCTGGAGGCACTCACTCAGCTATGCCAAGAGATTTGGAAGACAGCAACCTAACCAACTGATTGGAAGAGATCTATATTTGTACACATTCCAAACAAAGGTGATCCCTTTGTTTGGTCCACAGAATGTGGACATTATCGAAAAATATCATTAATATTGCATGCAAGTAAAATCTTACTGAAGGGACCCCTGGTAGTGTAGTACCTAAGGCACTTGACTACTATCCAGAAGGCTGGCAGTTCAAACCCACCAGCCACTCCTTGGAAGGAAGGTTGGGCAATCTACTTCCATAGTGATATTTCCTTGGAAACCCAAGGAGGGGTCGCTATGAGTCAGGTCTGACTTGACGGCACATAACAACAACAACAAAATCTTACTGAAGATAATTAAAAAATTATCTATATTGACAGAACTTCCAGAAATGCAAGCTGGATTCAGAAGAGGATGTGGAATAAGGAATATCATTGCTGATATCAGATAAATCTTGGCTGAAAGCAAAGAATACCAGAAAGATGTTTACTTGTGCTTTATTGACTATGCAAAAGCATTTGATTGTGTGGATCATAACAAATTATAGATAACATTGAAAAAATGGGAATTTAAGAATGCTTAATTGTACTCATGAGGAACCTATACATAGACCAGGAGGCTGTCATTCAAACAGAACAAGGGGACATTGCATGGTTTAAAACAAAAAAGGAAGTGCATCAGGGTTGTATAGTTTCACCATGCTTATTCAATCTGAATGCTGAGCAAATAATCCGAGAAGCTGGACTATATAAAGAAGAACGTGGCATGAGGATTGGAGGAAGAATCATTAACAACCTGTGATACTCTGATGACACAACTTTGCTTGCTGAAAGCGAGATGACTTGAAGCACTTACTGATGAAGTTTGAAGAATACAGTCTGCAGTATGGATTACACCTCAATATAAAGAAAACAAAAATCCTCACAACCGGACCAATAAGCAGCATCATGATAAATGGAGAAAACACTGAAGTTCTCAGAGACTTCACATTCTTAATTCTACAATCAACACCAATGGAAGCAGCAGTCAGGACATCAGACAATGTATGTTGTTGTTGAGTCTAACCCAACTCAAAGCGACCCCTCCTTGGGTTGCCGAGGCAGTATCACTACAAAAGTAGATTGCCCAACTTTCCTTCTGGTTAGCAGTCAAGTGCCTTAGGCACTATTCTACCAGATGATGTATAGCATTAGGCAAATTGGCTGCAAAGGACCTCTTTCAACTGCTGAAGAGCATGGATGTCTCCTTGAGGACTAAGGTGTGCCTGACACAAGTCATGTATTTTCAATCACCTCATATGCATGTGAGAGCTGGACAACGAATAAGGAAAACCAAAGAAGAGTTGATGGTTTTGAGTTGTGGTGTTGGCAAAAAATGCTGAAAGTACCATGGACTGCTAAAAGAACTAACAAGTCTGTCCTGGAGGAAGTGCAGCTGGAGTGCTCCTTGGATGTGAGAATGGCCAGACTTCGTCTTACATATTTTGGTCATGTTGTCAGAAGAGATCATTCACTGGAGAAGGATGTCATGCTTGGTAATGTGGAGGGTCAACGAAAGAGAGGAAGACCCTCAACAAGATAGATTGACACAGTGGCAGTGTTGACAGGCTCAAGTTTAGCAAGGATCTGGGAGCCAGCTCAGGACTGGGCAGTGTTTCATTTTGCTGTGCATAGGGGCACTATGAGTCAGAGATGACTCAATGGCACCTAACAACAACAACAAGAACCCAAGCCATGGTATTTTTAGTTGCCTCTTATGCATGTGAGAGCTGGACAATGATTAAGGAAAACCAAAGGAGAGTTGATGCTTTTGAGTTGTGGTGTTGGAGATGAATGCTAAGAGTATTGTGGTCTGCTAAAAGGAATAACAAATCTGTCCTGGAAGAACTGCAGCCGGAATGTTCCTTGGAAGCAAGAATGGCCAGATTTTGTCTCACCTACTTCGGTCATGTTGTCAGAAGGAACCATTCCCTGGAGAAGGATATCATGCTTGGTAAGGTGGAGGGTCAGTAAAGAAGGGGAAGGCCCTCAATGAGATGGATAGACACAGGGCTGCAACAATGGGCTCAGGTATAACAAGGATTGTGGGGCTGGCACTGGATTGTGCAGTGTTTCATTCTGCTGTGTATAGGGTCACTGTGAGTCAGAGACAACTTGACAGCACCTAACTACAACAACAGTCTATAAAATTTATGTTTTGCATTCTAGTATGGGAAGTAGTCTCGGAAGGAAGATGGGGCAGTCTACTTCCGTAGTGATACTGCCTTGGAAATCCAAGGAGGGGTCGCTACAAGTGAGGTCGAACTTGACAGCACATAACAACAACAACAAGGTAAGTAGTGTCCAGGGTCTTAAAAGTTTACAAACAACCATCTAAGATACATCTATTGAGTTCTACTCATCTGGAGCAAAAGAAAAAAAAAAAAAAGACTCAAAGAAGAATTTAGTCTACATCATTAATTGCCTCCATAATCCATGGCCTTATCATTCCCAAGACTGGAAGAATTAGATGCTGCCTGAGTACCACTATCAACAGTTCTAACTAGGGACACAATAGATGGTCCTGGATAGAATGGGACAAAATTGTATGACAAAATTCTAATTCTTATTTATTTATTTTAAAGTCAGACTAACTGGACTAGCAGAGTCTAGAAGAATGCCCAAGACTATTACTGTTAGATATTCTTTAGACTTTGAACTGTAACTGCTTCCAGAAGTCATCTTTCAACTAAATAACAGATTGACTCACAAAGACAAATATCACCCATAAGATCTGTGATCTTGTTAAGAAAAAGTTCATCTGTATGAGATAAAAAAGTCAACATTTATCCTAAACATAGGTGGAAATGTCAGAAGGGACAGGGAAGCTGGATTAACGGAAGCAGAAAAACCAGAACAGAAATATGGGGAATGTTGACGAAGTGTGGAAAATGCAACCAATTGCAGTGAATGCTATGTATAGAAAATGTTAAATGGAAGAAAGACTGACTGTATAAACTTTCATCAATAATTCAATAAAATGTTTATTAAAAAATGTGGATCTTATTCTACAGATGAGTGACCTTAGCATATCATTATTAGTTCTAGCAGTGTTGTTGTTGGGTGTACTTGAGTCAATTCTCAGTCATAACAACCCTTTGTACAACAGAATGAAATGCTGCCTGGTCCTATGCCATCCCCAAAATCTTTGTTATGTTTGAGTCCATTGTTGCAGTCACTGTTGCAATTCATCTCTTTGAGGTTCTTTGTCTTTTTCACTGACTCTCTACCAAGCATGATGTCCTTTTTCAGTGACTGGTCCCTCCTGAAAACATGTCCAAAGTACATGAGAAAAAACTTGCCATCCTCATTTCTAAGAAGCATTCAGACTATACATCTTCCAAGACAAATTTGTCTGTTCTCCTGGCAGTCTATGATATATTCAATATTATTCACCTACACCACAATTCAAAGGCATACACAGTTGTCAATTCAGGCCTTGATCATGGAGAATTTATTTATTTATTTATTTGTTTTGATTTGGGTGAAAGTTTACAGAGTAAATACACTTTCCATACAACAGTTCACATACACTTAGTTTTGTTTCATGACATTGACTACAGTTTACCCCAATGCAACAACTTCCTTTCCACTTCCTCCCGATGGTTACCTCTTCTCTGTGTCCATTTCTCTATGCACTTCTGCCCCCTGAGCTATCTCCCTGTGCATAAACAGCCCTTCTTTCTCCCCTGATTGTTCTCTTCAAGGAGTGTATCTACGTAGTGTAAATGTTCACCTCATATGCCTATCTTTAGTTTGGCTGGAAGCCACAGGTGGGGTTCAATTCCAGAAACTGAAGGGGAGGTAGGGGCCATAGTTTCCGTGGTTCCACCAGGATCTATCAGACCAGCAAACCTGCCCTCCCCCTTTATTTTTTCCCAAATGATTTTGAGTTTTGTTCCACATTGTTCTCCCTCTCTTCAAATATATTCTTGAGATGGTCTCTGAATTCAGGTGGGATATATTCAAGTTCATACTTTGGCTGTCATGGACATGTTTTAATTTTCTTCAGCTTCAAATTATACTTTTTTATGAGCAATTGATGATCTGTCCCATAGTAGGCCCTTGGCCTTGTTCTG
Source organism: Orycteropus afer afer (assembly GCF_000298275.1). Classification (NCBI taxonomy): domain Eukaryota; kingdom Metazoa; phylum Chordata; class Mammalia; order Tubulidentata; family Orycteropodidae; genus Orycteropus; species Orycteropus afer. The sequence continues at coordinate 149,677 of NW_006922130.1, forward strand.
ACTGGTGATACTGAACTTCTCCATAGTTTCTTTCCACAGAGGAACTCTTTGATTCTTGCATATTACATCTAGTAAGGTCCATTTGTGCTGTTCAAAAAGGTATTTGGAATGAAAAAGTCATTGGTTTTGCAAAATTCTATCATGTGATCTCTTGTGTCACTTCTGTTACCAAGACCATATTTTTCCAACTACCAATGAATCTTCTTTGTTTCCAACTTTTGCATTCCAATCACCAGTAATTATTAATGCATCTTGATTATATGTTTGATCAGTATCAGACTGGAGAAGATGGTAAATTCCTTCAACTCTGCCAGTAGTAGTTGATGTCTAAATTTGAATAATAATCTTCCTTGTAGGCATATTTTTATCTTTCACTGACAGCATTGTATTTCAGGAGAGAGCTTGAAATATTATTTTTGGCAACCATTCCTCTTTAATTTATCATTCCCGGCATTGTAGACCATATGATTGTCTAATTCAAAATGGTCAATACCAGTCTAGTTCTGCTTGCTAATGCCTAGATTATTGATTTTTTAAGTGTTCCATTTCATTTATGACAACTTCCAATATTCCTAGATTTATATTTTACACTTTGCATTTTCTAATTATTAATGGATGTTTGTAGTTATTTAATCTCATTTTGAGTTATGTCACATTAGCAAATGAAATTCTTCAGAGTTTGACTTTGTCCTTGTCATTAAGGTTGACTGTACTTTAAGGAGACAGTTCTAATTCCAGTAGTATTTCAGCCTGAGGTGCTCATTTCCAGCACTATATCAGGCAAATGAGGGACTCTGGTAGCATAGTACCTAAGGCAGTTGACTACTAACCAGAAGGCTGGTGGTTCAAACCCACCAGCTACTCCTGGGAAGGAAGGTTGAGCAATCTACTTCTGTAGTGATACTGCCTCAGAAACCCAAGGAGGGGTTGCTATGAGTCAGGTCTGACTTGATAGCATATAACAACAACAACAACATATCAGGCAAAATTCTTCTGCTATCCCCACCCACCCTAAAGGTTTTCACTGCCACTTTTTTTTCTTTTTTAGAAGTAGATCACCTGGTCCTTCTTCCTAGTCTGTCTTAGTCTAGAAGCTCTGATGAAGCCTGTCCAACATGGATGACTCTCTTGGCATTTGACAAACCAGTGGCATAGCTTCCCACATCACAGCAACACACAAGCCACCACTGTACAACAAACTAAGAGATGAGTGGTGGGCTACAGTAGTAAGAGGGTGGAAATATGAAGAAATCAGCAGGTAAATTAGAAGATTCTTGCAAAGGAGCTCTGGTGGCATAATGCCTAAGGCATTTGACTGCTAACCACTAGGCTGGTGATTCCACGCCTTGGGAGGAAGTTTGGGCAACCATGGAAACCCAAGGAGGGGTCACCATGAGTCAGATTTGACTCCACGGCAGTGCGTTGTTTTTTTTTTTTTTCCAAAGTGTAGGCAAGAGATTATGAAGACTTGAATGAAGGCAGTTGAAATTGGAATGGAGAGTGAGAATCACATTTATTTTACAGATAACATTTGTAAGCTTTGTGACAAAGTCAGTGTGCAGTTATAAGGAAAAAGGAGAGTTAAAACCATTAGGAGGTTTATGCTGGGTACATGGCATTATAAACTACAACAGAACTGGGATGAGGATGGTATATTAACTGTACAAATTACTAAAAGAGTATAATATACAATCATACCATATGAGTTATAAATGGTATAAGCCACAAACACTGGGGTTTAACAGCCCTGTTAAAATTGTAGTCAACACTGAACCACTTCCTCCATCATATTTCACTTCTCTAGATGAAGCAATAGAAATCTCAAAAATCTTTTCACCTCATGGATAGAAATTTAGGTCAGGTCTTGTGAGACTACTTATCTAAACAGCAGCTTTCATGAGGAAATGCACATAATATTTACTTTGTCCATTATTATATTATAGAGGTTTTTTTTTTTTTTTTTTTTTTTTTTTAGTATTATTCTGTCTATGTTTGATTTATGCAATGTGAGTGATATTATTTTTGAATTTGATAACATGGAGGCT
>NW_006922130.1:151821-159677 GCF_000298275.1 Orycteropus afer afer
TGGGTACATGGCATTATAAACTACAACAGAACTGGGATGAGGATGGTATATTAACTGTACAAATTACTAAAAGAGTATAATATACAATCATACCATATGAGTTATAAATGGTATAAGCCACAAACACTGGGGTTTAACAGCCCTGTTAAAATTGTAGTCAACACTGAACCACTTCCTCCATCATATTTCACTTCTCTAGATGAAGCAATAGAAATCTCAAAAATCTTTTCACCTCATGGATAGAAATTTAGGTCAGGTCTTGTGAGACTACTTATCTAAACAGCAGCTTTCATGAGGAAATGCACATAATATTTACTTTGTCCATTATTATATTATATAGAGGTTTTTTTTTTTTTTTTTTATCTTTTAGTATTTTTGCCATTTAATTCATGCAAAGGATGTGGCTTGATATTATTTTTGAATTTGATAACATGGAGGCTTGAGGTAAGGAAACCAAATAATCTATGTTGCATCCTTACAGCATTAAAATGGAATGCTCATTTATTCATACATTCATACATTCCACATGTACTTGTTGAGTGCTTTCTTCAGGCCTTACTTTCAGTGCCTTGAAATGTGACAATATTTATTGAACATATGCAGCATTTTAACAATTTGGGGAGATAAAATAGATTACATCTTATTAACTAAACAAGGTAGTGCTAATTTTGTCAAATGTTAAAGCAATTCTACAGTATGCTAGACTCTCATTTTATGGTAGAGATACATTGTTTTATGCTTAATTTGTTTTATTTCTTTAGGTGTCATGTCAATTTCAATACTTCTTAAAGTTTAGACCACTTAAAAATGTCTCTACCGACAAAGCTATTGCCTAGATTTCTCTTGAACTGACTGAAAAAATCTGATGAAGGCTTATTTTGACTATTGGATTTAATATTTATTTTCTTCCTTATGATGGAATTCTCATCATGAAAGGTTGAGAACTTTGTGCATGTAAATCAATGTAAAGTTGCTCATGCAAATGTTTTTGAACCTGCTATAGTATTGCTCTGGCTGATTTGACTGCTATTTTGGATTTTATTTCCTGTTCTATTTTATTAATGCTCATAAGTTCCAAATAAATTTCCCAAAATTCGACACATTGAACGTTGACCACACCATAAAGTATTTCTACTTGATAATAAAAAATCGAAACTTATTTACGAAAAAATCTAATCTGTTTATCTTATGCACATTTGAAAAAATATTTCAAGCAGCATTCAGAATTTCCAGCCAAGTTTTAGAGTTTATAATAATCTTATATGAATCTTGCCAAGAAGTGCTAAAAAGTTGAAGCTAAAAGTTTTACAAATATTTAATAACTTTTACTACTGTTTCTCATGTGACTTAACACAGAAATAAGGCATTTTCAAGAAAAAGTCTAAGATTTCTAGAAGAGGTCCCCATCTTTTATTGTTCATTTTATTTCCATAGCAACAGGGTGCTGAGGTATTTGCTTTTCAAATATATTTGGGTGCAGGTTTTAATACTGCCTGGAGCTAGCACCAAGCTGTTTAAGAGGTAAGGCTACCATTAGTATCTGCCCTAAACTTTGATGCTAATACCTTTATTTTGTTTTTTTTTCCTAAGACTTTGTAAATAGAATAATATTGAATAGAGAGGAAAATGTGCTGCTGTACTTTTAGCAAATGAATCTTGTTTCTGGATGAAAGTTGTATTAGTAGATGGTTGAAACTTATGGTGGATGTTTTTGTATTGTTATTTTCTTGGGAACTACATAACCAGAAGGCTGGCGGTTCAAACCCACCAGCCACTCTTCAGAAGGAAGGTTGGGCAATCCTACTTCTGTAGTGATACTGCCTCGGAAACCCAAGGAGGGGTCGCTATGAGTCTGGCCGACTTGATGGCACATAACAACAACAACAACAACAATAAATATGTTTAACATTGAGGACATTTTTTTCATGGAATGGAACCTAATTAGGAGATTCCACGCTAAGTGTTTTCGTTTGACAGTTTAGGATCTTCCAGTTTGTTTGATTGTTGTTGTTGTTGTATTGTGTTCAATTTTTTGAAAAACAAGTTTGACACATTTTCATCATCTTTCTGGAAAATCAATCCTAGCTGTTTTTCTATAAATGATCGGTAAATATCGCTGTTGTTATGTGCCGTTGAGTCGGCCCCGACTCATAGCGACCCCTCCTTGGGTTTCCGAGGCAGTATCCCTACAGAAGTAGGATTGCCCAACCTTCCTTCTGAGGATTGCCATTGAGTATATTCCAACTCATAGTGACCCTGTTGGGCAGAGGAGAACTGCCCCATAGAGTTTCCAAGGTTGTAAATCTTAAAAAAAGCAGTTTGCCATGTCTGCCTTGTGCAGAGGCTGATGGGTTCAGATTGCTTTAATCACTGTGCCACCAGGACTCCTAATGTCACTTGAGATGGTTATAAATATCTGTCATTTAGTCTCATTACTTACACTTTAAATTGGGTCTTTCCTCGCCCCCCCCCACACTTAACTGAAACAAAAAGGTCAGAGAAGGACGTGTCTTTAACTTTCTTCTCAAGAAATTTCCTGCATATTGGGATCAGTTTGGCTTGTGGCTAATGAAGTTTATTTACTTAGCCAAATTTATCAGCAGGTGCTATGAATTGAATGTTGTTGTTATGTGCCCTGGAGTTGGACTTAATTCATAGCCACCCCTCCTTGGGTTTGCAAGGCGTATCACTACAGAAGTAGTTGCCCAAACTTCCTTCTCAGGAACGGCTGGTGGGTTTCAACCACCAGCCTTCTAGTTAGCAGTCAAGTGCCTTAGGCACTATGCTAAATTGTGTCCCCCAAAATATGTGTTGTGAATCCTAAACTCTATGCTTATGGTTACAATCTCATTTGGCAATGGGTTTTCTTTTTATGTTAATGAACGTTAATTTATGTTAATGAATGTTAATTTTCTTCTTTAGTCTTAAATTGCTGAAAAAACTAAACCAAACTAATTGCCATTGAGTAAATTCTGACTCACAGCTACCCCCATAGGATTTCCAAGGCTGTAAATCTTTACAGATGCATATTGCCTCTTCTGCAAAGCAACGGGTGGGTTTGAACCACCTACCTTTTGGTTGGCAGCCAAGTGCCTTAACCACTGCACCACTATGTTATGTTGTTGTTATGTGCAATCGAATCAGGCCTGACTCATAGCGACCCCTCCTTGGGTTTCCGAGGCAATATCACTACAGAAGCAGATTGACCAACCTTTCTTCCGAGGGGTGGGTAGTGGGTTTGAACCACCAGCCTTCTGGTTAGCAGTCAAGTGCCTAAGGCACTATGCTAAGCTCTTTTAAATAACCAAAAGTAGTATAAAAAAGTAATGTTGTATCAAATATTCAAATATTACACCAGATAGTGGTTTATAAATGTACCTGTAGGTTTCTTTTCCTGGTGGAATTCTGGCCACTCCTAAAAAGGCACTAATCAGCCAGGGGAACATTTTCAAACCAAGATTTCTTTCTTTCATATGGCCTTTGAAATTTTGTTTTTTGCTTTTACCAGAGAACCATAACACACTTTGAGAAACTAGAAGAAACTATTGGCAAAAGTGTAAAAAGCCAATTAAAATAATTTAGCCTCTCTGCAAGGTGATAGTCTTAAGTAAGTCATAGAAAAGAAATTTCATTTTTCACTAAAAGATATTACTCAATTTCCATTTCAGTCTTACACAAAGAACTGAATGCAAAGCAACTGCCTATAATAAATAAATCTTAGTATGTTAACACGACAGTTTTGAATATGAGCACACAGGGAAAAAAGGAGAAGTTGCTATAAAGACTGAACTTGGAGTCACATGGTTTCAAAGTTTGTGGAAAGTTTTTTTTTGTTTGTTTGTTTTTTATGTCCTGTGTGTCAAGATGAGAGTTCTTCAATGTCACACTCAACTTCCCTTTGGCTGGTTTGGAGCTGACTTTCCAACTTCTTCCACAAGTAAGATTTTAAACAACTAATTTTAAAGAAATTATGTTTTTCAAAGTTCAATATTGCTGTGGTTTCATTTCTGGGAAGCCTTCTTTTTATCCTTTTCACTCTTTACCTGATGCAAATTGATTAAAGCATTTTAAAATTAGAGCATTATAAGATTTTCCTGTGTAAAAAATGATTATTCCTTTTTAGTATAAGATTAATTATGTTTGATACGATTGTTTTCCTTTGTTATTTTTCAAACACTTGTGCTTACTTTTAAAAGGAACTTAACATATTTTACTTGTCAAAAGCCTAAGTAATGTTTATATTTGGTGACTAAAGCTAAATGGAAATTGATAGATGTGTCAGTAAAGGCAGGTACTGAGCACTGAAACACCTGATCTATCTTGAGAAGCAGAAATGGGTAGAGTATATCCAAAACTTTTCACTATTCTTATTAAGTTATGAAGAATATATATCTATATATATCTATATATATATATACACACAATTAAATCCCAGTGAATCACGCCATGCTCATGAAGAATCACTCCATGCTCATGAAACTGTGGTGTGTTGTTCACTAGCACATCTACCACCAAAAACAAAAAAAACTAAACTCAGTGCCGTCGAGTTGAATCTGACTTAGAGTGACCCCTTCGTGGGTTTCTGGGGCCCTGTCGCTACAGAAGTAGATTGAACTACTTAGGCCCTATGCCTTAGGCACTATGCCACCATCTACCACAAGACTTTTTAAAATCCCAGGACATGATGTAACACATGTTCTCTAAGGATATTTCTCCTGCCTAATGCAGCTAGTCTTTGTCTCTGTTCCTTCAATACCTAAACACAAAGCATAATACTATCCTTATCTTGATTTTTGGTCTCTAGTGGAGTAGAAAGCTGGTGGTTCAAACCCACCAGCCACTCCTCGGAAGGAAGGTTGGGCAATCCTACTTCCGTAGTGATACTGCCTCGGAAACCCAAGGAGGGGTCGCTATGAGTTGGGGCCAACTCGACGGCAAATAACAACAACAACAACAACAACAACCCCTCTGCTGGCTTTATCTTAATTATTTCAATAAAATTCATGAAATTATTTTTATGGTTCTTAAAGCATCAAATATAATAGCAAAGATATGTAGCTATTTGAACTTAGGGACATGGTGTTAAATTAGAACATCATCACTATGTATCATATTAGTGGAAAAAACTCTTATAGTAGCTAATTTGGGACCTCTGGTGGCACAGTGCCTAAGGCATTTGATTGCTAACCAGAAGGCTGGCATTTCAAAGCTACTAGCCACTCCTCAGAAGGAAGATTGGGCAATCTACTTCCATAGAGATACGGCCTCGTAAACCCAAGAAGAGGTGGCTTTGAGCTGGAGTTGACAGGTCGGCAGTGAGTTTTTTTTTTTTTTTTTGTTGTTCCTTCAGGGAGGAGATAGGGGGCTACAGGATTGCTGCTGTCCACCTTTGAGTGTGCCTGCATATTTTTTCTTTTGGTAGGTAATTTGAGTTAAAAATAATAACTGTCTCACTTGAAAAAGGATCTGGCCCATCATAATGAAAGCTAACATACTCTAGAATAAAAAAAAAAATTAGAAAAGATGTTGTTGTTGTTATGTGCCGTCAAGTCAGACCCGACTCATAGCGACCCCTCCTTGGTTTTCCGAGGCCGCATCACTATGGAAGTAGATTGCCCAACCTTCCTTCCAAGGAGTGGCTGGTGGGTTTGAACCACCAGCTTTCTGGTTAGCAGTCAAGTGCCAGGTTATTATATTATCAGAGCTCCTGTGAGAAGGTAAAATAAGTGAAGGAAAACTTTATAAGTCCAGGGTGCCTATTAGCTAAGGGTACTAATTACTGGGTCATTGCAATAGGTGCATAAATTTGGCTCTGAGCTTCCTAGTAGCCAAACAGTGAGCTATAATTTTCATGTCAATTTATATATAATAAATTTAAATGTCAATTTACATATTGTAAAGTATACAAATCTTAAGTGTACATTAGCTATGTAACTCAAATTCTATAAAGCTATAGAAGGTTATTCTTACCCTGCCTGAGAAGTCCCTCATGCCTATTCCCAGAGGTAGTCAGTATTGTGATTATTTTGTGTAAAGATTGTTTGCCTGTTCTAGAAATTCATATACACTAAATTCTGCTATTCTACAATACACAAATTCTACAAAAATTCTATTCTTTTCCAGACATTTTTTCACTCAGCATGTGTTTCTGAGATTCATCCAAGTTGTTATATATGTCAGTTTTCTTTTTTGTCTTTAATGCTGAGTAGTATTCCACTGTATGAACATACCACAGTGTGTTTATCCATTCTATTTTTGATAGACACATAAACTGTTTTCATATTTGGGCTTGTATTAATTATATAGTGCCACTATTACAGAAATACCACAAGTAGGTGACATTAACAAACAAATTTATTTTCTCACAGTTTAGGAATCTAGACGTCTGAATTCAGCTTGCCAGTTCTACGAGAAGGCTCTCTCTCTCTCTCTCTCTGTGGCTCTGGAAGAAGATCCTTGTCTCTTTCCAGCTTCTTTTTCTTTGTGATCATGGTGATCTTCATGTGACATGGCATCTTTCTTCCTCCATCTCTGCTTACTTGCTTTTCTGTCTTAATCTGCTCTTTTTATAATTGGCTTAAAACACACTATATACTGATATGGCTTGTTAACAAAAAAAGAAAACACATTCCCAAATGGGATTATAACCATAGGTATAAGTGCAGGTTAGGATTATTATTATAATCACAGGTTAGGATTATTATTATAACCATAGATTAGGACTTACAACACATATTTTTTTGGGACAGAATTCAATTATATCAGGGATCTTTTGAAAAAAAAATTCCTTTTAGCATGTTTGCTTTCATTTCTTTTGGATAAATACCTAGGTAGATGCTGTTCCCCCCCCCCCCAAAAAACTGAAAATTCATTTTCCACAATAATTATATCATTTAACACTTCCACCACCATTTTATGATATATAATAGTTTTACCTGCTCCTCATCTTCACCAGCATTTACTGTTACCAGTCTTTTTAAGTTTAGCCATTCTGTGGCTGTGTAGTATTATTTGATTTTGGTTTTAATATTCATTTCCCTGATAATTAATGATGTGAAATACTTTTACAAGTATTTATTGGTCACTTCTACATATTCTTTTGTGAAGTTTCTGTTAGAAATTTTGCCTATTGTTTATTGAGTTGTTTGTGTTCAGTAGTAGGAATTCTTTTTATATAATGGATGCTAGTTGTTTATCAGGAGCTTTGGTGGCCTAGTGCCTGAGGCAGATAAAATTGTTTTGTGAATTTTTGTCCTACTTTGTAAATTCTGTTCATTTTCTTAATAACGTGTTTTTGTGAGCAAAAGTTTTTAATTTTGTGGAAGTCTAATTTTTAATTATTTATTTTTCTTTCATGAGTATTACTATCTATAACATGAGAAATCTTTGCCTGTCTTCAAAGCAAGATGCTCTCCTATGTTTCCTCTGAAACCTTTATGGTTTTAGACTTTACATCCAGGTCTATGGTCCATCTTAAATTAATTTTTGTGTATGATATGATATATGGGTTAAGTTTACCTTTTTTCCCTTATCAAAATACCCAGTTATTCTGGTCCTATTTGCTGAAGGAACTATCCTTTCATCAATTGATTACTTTGGTAAAGAGTACCATAAGCTAGAGACTATCCCCAAGGCTTCTCCTTATATACAGGAAGCAGACCACATCCCAAAGGCAGCCACTCAGCTGCTAATGGTAGATCCCACCATGGAGTTGATTGCCAGTCTCATCATGGGAAATAATTACCACCAGCTGCCCAGCCACTCAACCAGGCCCATCCAAGTTGACACACAAACTGAACTACCACACAGACTAAGACAGACTGGGAAGAAGGACAGGACCATCTACTTCTGAAAAA
>NW_006922130.1:163621-166428 GCF_000298275.1 Orycteropus afer afer
TGTAAATTTTGGTCAATGACATGAGACAAAGTATATGTGAACTGCTGTATGAAAAGTGAATTTACTCTAAATCTTCACCCAAATCCTAATAAAAATAAATAAATAAATAAATAAATAAATAAATAAATAAAATAAAGTAGAGTCAATCTTAATGATATGGAAGGAGTAAAGCTTTCAAGACCTTCATTTGCTGATGGACATAAATCAAATGGGAAGAAAATTGCAATTGATAATCAAAATGTGAAATATACAATGTATGAATGTAGGAAAATTGAAATTTGTCAAAAATAAACTAGAATGCATAAAGATTGATATAATACATATTACTGAGCTGAATGGACTAGTATAGGCCATTTTGAGTCCAACAATCATATTGTACTATGTCAGGAATGAAAAATTGAAGAGGATTGGCACCACATTCATTGTAAAAAATAACATTTCAAGATCTATCCTGAAGTCAATGCTGTCAGTGATAGTATAATATCCATACACCTACAAGGAAAACCAGTTACTACTACTATTATTCAAATTTACACACCAACCACTAAAGCCAAAGATGAAGAAATTGAAGATTTTCACCAACTTTTGCAGTCTGACACTGACCAAACACACTGTTAAGATGGGTTTATAATTACTAGTGACTGAGATGTGAAAGTTGGAAAAAAAGAAGCATTGGTAGTTGGAATATTACCTTGATGATAAATATAACACCTGATATTGCATGATAGAATTTTGCAAGACCAATGACTTATTCATTAGAAATACATTTTTTCAACAGCATAAATGGTCACTATACATGTGGACCTCACCAGACAGAATATATAGGAATGGACTACATCTGTGGAAAGAGGTGATGGAGGAGCACAACATCATCAATCAAAACAAGGCCAGGAGCTGACTATGGAACAGACCATCAATTTCTCATATGCAATTTCAAGTTGAAGCTGAAGAAAATTAAAACAAGTCCACAAGAGCCAAAATACGACCTTGCTTATATCCTACCTGAATTTAGAAACCATCTGAAGAATATATTTGACACATTAAACACCAATGACAGAAGATCAGAGGAGTTGTGTGATGGCATGAAGAACATCATACATGAAGGAAACAAAATGTCATTAAAAAAGACAGGTAAGGAAGAAACGACCAAAATGGATGTCAGAAGGGACTCTGAAACTAGCTCCTGAATAGAAAGTAGGCAAAGTGAATAGAAGAAATGATGCAGTAAAACAGCCAAAGAGAAGATATCAAAGGGCAGCCCAAGAAGACTAAGTAAAGTATTATAATGACATGTGCAAAGACCTGGAATTAGTAAAGGAAAAGGGAAGAACATACTCACTCTAACATGTTGGCAACAAGTATAGCCTACCATTCAGAGTCTAACTCAGGCAATGGAGGTAGCATAGCATCTCATGGAATGTTTTGTTTAGCACTATATAAAGGCATGTTACTGGGAGCCATTGTAGGTATAGTTGACCTTGTTTTTTTAAAACTCAAAAAGTACAGACTTTCAAGGAGGAACATGAATTTCTGGGTTCTTAATCACCCCATGTCTGCATTAAGTCTAATTTGGAAACAATTATACATTAAAAGGATGTTCAAAAAAATTAACAATATTTTTGCATTATAATAGTGTATGCACAGACATGATGCTTTTACATTATAATAGGGTGTGCACAGGCATGATGGAAATAAATTTTGTAGGAAGGAATTATGTATGATTTTGAGTGCTGACTGCAGAAGGGAGGCATCAGCTTTTGACTTAAAAGTCTCAGGAGACAATTATTCTTTTCACAATTTAGTCTGCTATATTAACTTCAAGGGAGCTCTGGTAGCATAGTGCCTAAGGCACTTGACTGTTAACCAGAAGGCTGGCAGTTCAAACCCACCAGCCACTCCTCAGAAGAAAGGTTGGCCAATCTACTTCCATAGTGATACTGCTTCGGAAACCCAAGGAGGGGTCGCTATGAGTTGGGTCCAACTTGACAGCACACAACAACATATTAACTTCATTTTTAGATTTGATAAGCTCATTTATTTAGCTTTCCCACCAGAAGTAGTTTTAATGTTCTTATTTATTATATCAATATATATCAAGTGATACTGTTGTAAAAAGGAAAAGTGGCATACTTTCAATTACTGGTCTAGCATGTAAAGAGCTTTGAAGTCATTCTTCTTGCCCTCACAAAAAGGAAAAAGTTGAGTAACCAACCATTCTTAGGCAAAACATAATCAGAAGAGACAAGGCAAGCATCAGAATCAGACTCACTTACAGAAGAGATTTCAGAATTGTCAGACCAGAAATTTTTAAATAATTGAGTAATATACTAAGAAATCTAATGGAAAAAAATGGACAACATGCAAGAAAAGATGGGTAAGGTAGGTAGACAGATGAAAACTCTAAGAAAGAATCAAAAAGAAAGGCCAAAAAAAAAAAAAAAATCCACACATAACAGAAATGAAAAATATCTGTAGTAAGCTTATGTATTGACTGTACACAGCTGAGGAAGGAATTGGCAAGGTTGAACAGAGTTTTCAGTCCAAACCTGAAAAGCAAAGAGAAAAATGACTGACAGTAATGGAACAAAATATCCAGAATTGTGAGATAATTAAAAAAAATATGTTGTTGTTGTAGCTGTTGTTGTTAAGTGCCGTCGAGTTGTTTCCGACTCATAGCGACCCCATGCACAGCAGAACGAAACACTGCCTGATCCCTCACCAGCCCCACAATCCCTGCTATACTTGAGCCCATCATTGCAGCCACCGTATCAATCCATCTCCTTGAAGGCCTCCCCCTCTTTTGTCGA
>NW_006922130.1:167055-169833 GCF_000298275.1 Orycteropus afer afer
TCTGCATATCTCAGGTTGTTAATGATTCTTCCTCCAATCCTGATACCACATTTTTCTTCATATAGTCCAGCTTTTTGGATTATATACTATACATATAATAAGAAGAGAAAATAGAAAAGAAGAAATATTTGAAGTGATAATGGTTGAGAATGTCCCAAAATTATTAACAGAAATCAAACCATGGATACAGGATGCTTAGAGGATACCATGCAGGATAAATACCCAAATATCTATACTGAGATATATCATATTCAAACTGCAGAAAGTCAAAGACAAAGAGAAAATCTGGAAAGAAGCTAGAAGAAAAAAAAAATCTTATCTATAGGGGAACAAGGATAAGAATTACATCAGACTTCTCTTCAGAAACTATGCAAGCAAGAAGAGAGTGGAGTGAAATATTTAAAGCATTGAAAGAAAAACAAAAAATAAAAAAACAAAACCCTTCAACATAGAGTATTGTATCCAGTGAAATTATTCTTCAAAAATGAAAGGGAAATAAAGACTTCCCAATCCCCAAAAGGAGGGAATTTGTTGTCACTATACCTGGCTTGCAATAAATTTTAAAAGAAATGCTTCAGGAAGAAGGAAAATTAGGTCAGAAACTCAGATTACCTGAAGAAAAGAAATACATTTAAGGAGTAAATAAAGGTAATAATAAGATACTTTATTTCTCTTACTATTAACTGATCTAGCAGATAATGTTTACTTAAAATAATAATAGCAACAATATATTGGATAATTATAGCTTATGAATATGTGAAATATATTACAACAATATTATAAGGGATATGAGGAAGCTATTGTGACTACTCTGCTATAAGGTGCCTGTACTAACCAAGAAGCAGTATAATGTTATTTGAAAATGAACTTACATTAGTTGTAAATGTTGCAACCTCTCGGACAATCACTAAAAGAAAATTTTCAAAGAAATATAATTAATATGCTAAGTAGGAGAGAAAATGGAATCATACAACATGTCTAATTTAAATCAGAGAAGGAAAAAAAAGAAAAAAGGTGGTGGGAAGTATGGTAAGACAAATAAAAGGAACAAAGAGCAAGGATAAAAAAATAGAAAACAGTTACAAATATCATATATATTAACACAGTTATAGCAATATCATTTAAAATGTGAATACTCTAAATATATCCATTAAAAAACTTAGACATCAGGATGAATTAAAAAGCAGGGCCCAACAACAATATGTTATCTATGAGAAAGTTACTATGAATACAAAGACAGAGATAAGTTAAAAGTAAAAGGATAGAGTAAAAAGTACTATGCTAACACTAATAAAAAGAAAGCTGGAGTAGTTTTATGAAATTTAGACAGAGCAGACTGAAGAGGAATAAACATTATCAGAACTAAAGAGGTGATTTACATAACAATAAAGAGGTCAACTCTTCAAGAAGAAATAATAATCCTTCAGGTGTACACTTAACAACAGAACACCAAAATATATGAGACAAAACTGATAGCACTGCAAAAGAAGAAGATAAGTCTACTTTTATAGTTGAAGATTTAAACATACTTCTATCAGTAATATTCAGATCCAATAAACATAAAATCAATAAAGTTATTGTTGAATTAAACAGCATCGTCAATCAACTGGATCTACTGGGTATTTATACAATAATAAATCCAAAGATAGAAGACATTCTTCTAAGCTCATGAGAGCATTCACCAAGATAGAACATCTCTTGGGCCATTAAACACACCTTAACAAAGGTAATAGAAATCATACAAAATATGCTCTCAGATCACAGTGGAGTTAAACTAGAACGCAGTAACAGAAAGTTAGAAAATCTCTAAGTATTTGGTATTAAACAACACACTTCTAAATAACACAAGTTAAAGAAGTTTCAAGAGAAATTTTAAAATATTTTTAGCTAAATATAATAATAATAATATAACTTATCAAAATCTGTGGAACACAGCAAAAATAGTGTCTCAAAGAAAATTTAAAGCACTGAGCACATATATTAGAAAAGAAGAGGGATCTAAAATGAGTAATCTAAACTTCCACCTTAAGAAATAAAGAACAAATTAAATTGAAAGTCAGCAAAAGAAAAGAAATAATAAAAATTAAAGCAAAAATCAATGGAACTGAAAATTAATAAAATCAATGAAACTAAAGATTGGTTCTTTGACAAAAGTCAATAAAATCAATAAACCTGTAATGAGGCTAATCAAGAGAAAAGAAGACACAAATTGCTAATATTAGAAATGATTGTAGGGCTAGCACAACTGATTTCATGGGCATTAAAAGAATAGTAAGGGAATAACAGGAGCAATTCTACTCTTATAAATTTGATAACTTATATAAAATGGACCAATTTCTTGAAAAATACAACCAACCAAAACTCACACAAGGAGAAATATATAAGCTTAACAGACCTAATTGTCATTTGACAAAATCCATTGTTCATTCATGATAAAATCTCTCAGGAAACTAGGAATAAAGGAGAACTGCCTGAGCTTGATAAAGAAGAGCCATAAAAATACTACAGCTAACATCATATTTAGTGATGAGAAACTTGATGTTTTCCCCCAAAGATCAAGAAAAAACAAGAATGTGCTTTCTTAGTACTTTTATTCAGCAAAATGCTGAAAGTCCTAAACAATACAATTAGGCAAGACAATTAGATAAAATATATAAATATCAGGAAGGAAGAATTAAAACTATAATTGAGATTTGATTTCTTAAGTAGAAAATTCCAAAGAATCAACAAAATGACTTCTGAAACTAGTAAATGTTAATAGCAAGAGAGCAGGATATA
>NW_006922130.1:170308-174800 GCF_000298275.1 Orycteropus afer afer
AAAAAAAAAAAAAAAAAATCTAGCAAGTTATTTTGTGGATATTAACTGACTTATTATAAAGTTTATATGGAAAGATAAAAGAACCAGAGTAGTCAACACAATACTGATGAAGAAAAGTTAGAGGACTCAAAGTACCCAATTTCAGTGATTACTGTAAAGCTACATTGATTTAGACAGTGTATTATTGGCAAAGGAGTAGACAAGCAGATCAATGGAGCAGAATAGAGAACCAAGATATAGACTCACACAAATACAGTCAACTTATCTTTGACAAAAGAGCAAAGACAGCTCAATGGAAAATGAATAGTCTTTTCAACAAATGGGTCAGGAACAATAAGACAACCACATACAAAAAAAACCTAGATACAGATCTTACATCTTTGACAAAAATTAATTGAAAATGAATCATAGCCTACATATAAGATACAAAAATACACAACTTATAAAAGACAACATAGGGGAAATTCTGGATGAACCTGGGCTTGGGGTTAGTTTAGATGTAACACCAAAAGTATAATTCATAAAAGAAAATAACTGGTAAGTTGGGCTTCATTGAAGTTCATGAAAGACACTGTTAAGAAAATGAAAAAAACAAGCCATAAACCAGGAGAAAATATTTGCAAAACACATGTGTGATAAAGAACTTATATCCAAAATATTAAAAAAATTCTGAGAATGCAACAGTAAAAAAAAAATAAGCAACCCAGTTACAAAATGAGCAAATATTTGAACAGAAACTGCACCAAAGAAGACATACAGACGACAAATAAGCATATGAAAAATGCTCAACATCTTACATCATTAGGGAATTCAGAACAATGAGGTACCACTATAACACCAAGTCAGATCTGACTCATAGCGACCCCTCCTTGAGTTTCCGAGGAGGTATCCCTATAGAAGTAGATTGCCCAACTTTCCTTCTGAGGATTGGCTGGTGGGTTTGAACCACCAGGCTTCTGGTTAGCAGTCAAATGCCTTAGGCACTATACCTCCAGAGCTCTCATACACTTATTAGAATAGCTAAAATCCAGAACACTGACAATATTAATTGCTGGTAAGGACATGGAGTAACAGTAACTTTTATTCATTGCTGATGTAATACAAAATGGTACAGTCACTTTGGAAGACAGTCTGAACTACTTTCTTACAAAGATAAACAGGTTTACCATACAAACCAACAATCAGGTTCCTATATATTTACTGAAATGTGATGAAAACATTGGTCCATATGAAAATGTACACAGGTTTATAGCAGTTTATTTAGAGCTGCCAAAATTGGAAACAACCGAGATGTCCATTAATAGGTGAATGGATAAACAAAGTAAAATCTTTATGGAGTATTATTGCAGTCCCCCCTTATCCATACTTCCGGTATCTATGGGTTCAGTTATATGAAACAACTGGTCTGAAAATATTTAAATTGCACACTGTTCTGAGTAGCATGATATAATCTTGTCCCATCAGCTTCATTTCAGGAGAAAGCAATCAATTTTCTCCTCCTCTGCTAAGCATGAGCCTGGAAAACACAATTGGGTGAGCAGAAGTGCTGCACCCAGCTGGTGTCCAAGTGACTAATGCTGCCTGCCCAGAGCACCCTGACTACCTGTCTTATGTATATATAGGGGGGGAAAAAATATATATATATATATATATATATAGGAACTCTGGTAGCATAGTGGCTAAGGCACTTGACTGCTAACCAGAAGGCTGGTGGTTCAAACCCACCAGCCACTCCTCGGAAGGAAGATGGGGCAATCTACTTCCATAGCGATACTGCCTCGGAAACCCAAGGAGGGGTCGCTATGAGTCGGGTCCGACTCGACGGCACATAACAACAACAACAAATATATATATATATATGGTGTTCATTACTATCTGTATCCACTGGGGATTTTGGATCATATCAGCTATGTAAAATGGAGGACTACTGTATTTAGAAATAAATAGAAATGAGTTATTAAGCTATAAAAAGACATGGAAGAAACTTAAATGTATACTACTAAGTGAAAGAAAATTGTGCTGAAAGCATCAAAAGAAGATGGAAGGAATACCCAGAGTCACTGCACCAAAAAGAATTGGTTGATGCTCAGCCATTTCAGGAGGAACATGTGACCAGGAACTGAGAGTATGAAGGAAGAAATCCAAGCTGCACTGAGAAACTGGTGAGAAACAGGCTCCAGGAATTGATGGAATACCCACTGAGATATTTCAAACAGATGCAGCACTGGAGGCACTCACTTGTTTATGCTAAGAACTTTGAAATACAGCTGCCTGGCCAAATGACTGGGAGAGATCAATATTTATGCCCACTCCAAAGAAAGGTGATCCAATAAAAGGTGGAAATTATCAAACAATATCATTAATACCATATGCAAGTAAAATTTTGCTGCAGATGATTAAAACATGGTTGCAGCAGTCTATTGACCAAAAACTTCCGGAAATGCAAACTGGATTCAGATGAGGACATTAAACAAGGAATATCATTGCTGATGTCAGGTGAAACTTGGCTGAGAGCAAAGAATATTACAAAGATGTTTACCTGTGTTTTATTGACTACACAAAGACATCCAACTACATGGATCATGACAAATTATGGATAACATTGAGAAGAATGGGAATTCCAGAACACTTGATCATTTTCATGGGGAATATGTACATAGACCAAGAGGCAGTGGTTCAAACA
Organism: Orycteropus afer afer; assembly: GCF_000298275.1. NCBI lineage: Eukaryota > Metazoa > Chordata > Mammalia > Tubulidentata > Orycteropodidae > Orycteropus > Orycteropus afer. The sequence continues at coordinate 172,992 of NW_006922130.1, forward strand.
GAACAGGACACTGCATAGCTTAAAATCAGGAAAAGTGTACATCAGGGGTTGTATTCTTATTACTTATTCAATCTGTATGCTGAGCAAATAACCAGGGAAGCCAAAATATATATGAAGAAGAACACGGCATTAGGATTGGAGGAAGATCATTAACAACCTAGTATATGCAGATGGCACAACCTTGCTTGTTGACAGTGAAAGAGAATTGAAGCACTTACTGATGAATATCAATGACTACAGCCTTCAGTATGGATTATCCAATAATTACCCCAATAATCAAGAAAACAAAAATAATCACAACTGGATCAATAAGCAACATCATGACAAATGGAGAAGGAATAAACTTGTCAAGGATTTCAATTTATTTTAATCCACAATCAACACCAATGGAAGCAGCAGCAGTCAAGAACTCAAACGATGTGTTGCATTGGGCAAATCTGCTGCAAAAGACCTCTTTAAAGTATTTAAGAGCAAAGATGTCACTTTGAAAACTAAGGTGGGCCTGACCCAAGCCATGTTTTTTTTCAATAGCCTCATGTACATGTGAGGGCTGGGCAATGAATAAGGAAGACTGCAGAAGAATTGATGCATTTGAATTGTGTTGGGGAAGAATATTGAAAGTACCTTGGATTGCTAGAATAAACAAATCTGTCTTGGAGGAATTACAGCCAGGATGTTCTTTAGAAGCAAGAATGGCCAGACTGCATCTCTCATACTTTGTTCATGTTGTTTGAAGGGTCTCTAGAGGAGGATATCATGCTGGGTAAACTAAAGGGTCAGCAGAAAAAGAGAAGACCCTCAATGAGATGGGCTGACACAGTGACTACAACAATCGGCTCCAGCATAACAATGATAGTGAGAATGGTGCCGCACCAGGCAATGTTTCATTCTGTTGTACATAGTAGTATCTTTATGAGTTGGAACCAACTTGAAGGCACATAATAACAAGTGAAATAAGCCAGTCTGAAAAGGCTACATACTGTATGATTCTGACTATATGACATTCTGGAAAAGGAAAAAACAATAGACACACTGACAAAGTCAATGATTGTCAGTGGTTAATGGGGAGGGGGAAGGTTGAATAGGTAGAGCACAGGGCATTTTAAGAACAGTGTATGATACTGTAATGCTAGATCTATGATATTTTCTTTTGCAAAGCCCATAGGATTGTACGACACAAAGATTGAACCCTATCATAAACAATGGACTTTAGTTAATAATGCATCAATATTGGTTCAACAATTATAACAAATATACATTAGGCATGCATGATGTTAATAATAGGAGAAACAGTATTCAGAATGAAGAATGAGAAATATGAGAATTCTGTGTATTTTCTGCACACACATATGCATACATACACATACACACATATATAAGTACATATGCAAAATCTATGTCACCACACAAATTCCTATAACATACAAAGGTTTGCTGCATGACAAACAGCACACTCCCCTTCCCAGGCAGAACTGGGAAGAGGCAGGGAGTGCTGAGAGCATTAAATATATCTGAGGTTAGAGATGAGTATGTGAACTGAAGTTTCCTGGGGCTTTAATCCACTTCTTTTGCTCCTCCCTCCATTTTTTTCCCCAAACACACAGCTTTCTAGGAAGAAAAAAAAAAAAAAAAAAAAACTACTTCAAGAAACCATAAGAGATCTACATAAATGGAAGAACATCCCATGCTCATGGATAGAAAGATTGAATATTGGGAAAATGTCAGTTCTACCCAAAGCAATCTATACATTCAATGCAATCCCAATCCAGATCCCATCAACATTCTTTAGGGATATGGAAAAACCAATCA
>NW_006922130.1:174900-189879 GCF_000298275.1 Orycteropus afer afer
CCTCACTGCTGTTGAGTTGGTTCTGACTCATAGAGACCCTTCCTTGGGTTTCCAAGCTGGTATCTCTATGGAAGTAGATTGCCCAGTCTTCCTTCCTCTGAGTGCCTGGTGAGTTTGAACCACCAGTCTTCTGGTTAGCAACCAAATGCCTTAGGCACTACACCACCAGGAATAAAGGATCTCATAAATTATGAATAAAAATTGGACAAAAAATGTCTATCATGAAAGTTAGAAAATAAAAGGAAAAAAGGCAGAAGTTTAAACAGTAACAATTTTAAGAATACACATCAAAGAAACTATGTAAATATTAACAATAGAAGAAGATGAAAAATGACTTGTCAAGTTCAGAAAAGAATTGGAATTAAAAAAATAAAAATTTGAAGAAATGAAGGTAAGCAGAATCTAAGATATTTCTGAGAATACCTTTGTTATCATGGGAGACTAGTGTGAGAATGCAAAACAAAATGACATTCATGAAAAACGATAAGAAAATCTATTTGGAGGCCAATTGAATGAAGAGCACACGTAAGATTGATATTCCTGAAAATAAGGGGGGGATACCTGCATGAAGAACACTCAAATCCATAATAGAGTAATTTTAATAAAGAAACTTTAAGTGGTCCTCCGAGTTGGTAGCATAAGAATGTCTTCTGTTCCCAGACAGGGAACGTGTTTAAAAACAAGAGCTTTAAAAGTCGGATGACTGAGGTTCACCCTGGTTTCCCCACTGTTAAATACTACAGGTTACTTAATTCTCTCCTCTTCATTTTTCTTATCTTTAAACTAGGAATGATAGTAGTATTTATATGATAAGTTTGAATGTCTATATTATTTAACATAAATAAAGCACTCAAACCAGTGTCTGGCAAATGGCAATACTTTGATAAGCACGGGTTCTTCTTTCTCCATCTCCTTCTGTCCTCCCCTTCCTCTTTCTGCTCCTCTTCTTTCTTCTTTTTATAACTGGTAACCATTTACCGAATGGCCAGATATTAAGGTGAAGAAAAGAACCAAGCTATAAAAAGATTGGAAGGAAGTGAAAAAATTGTCATTATTTGCTACTAAATCTACTTACAAAAGTCAAGGAAAAAGAAAACAACATTAATAAAAGGATTGAGCCAGATTTCTAGATATAAATAAACATTGAAAAATAGATATTGGTCATATGTAGAACTATTAATCATCTAGAAAAGTATTGAAATAAGATATCAATTAATATAACAAAACTATAGGGTTTCAAAAATATTACATAATATAGAATGAACTATATCATTATGGAGAAAAGTTAAAAAACTGTCAGAAATACTTCACAAGACCTGGAAAAGGGAGGTATATAGTATTCTCATTGATAGGGTAACTAATAATGATAAAAATATTGTTGTTGTTGCTGTTATGTGCCGTCAAGTCGGACCCGACTCATAGCGACCCCTCCTTGGGTTTCTGAGGCAGTATCACTATGGAAGTAGATTTCCCAACCTTCCTTCCAGGGAGTGGCTGGTGGGTTTGAACTGCCAGCCTTCTGGTTAGCAGTCAAGTACCTTAGGCACTATGCCACCAGAGCTCCTAAAATCACCACCATCAAGTTGATTCCAACTCATAGCGACCCCTTCTTGGGTTTCTGAGGCAGTATCTTTATGGAAGTAGATTGCCCAGTCTTCCTTCTAAGGAGTGGCTGGTGGGTTTGAACCACCAGACTTCTGGTTAGCAGTCAAATGCCTTATCTCCTAAATCAATTCAGTTTCAATCAAAATTCCAGCAAATATTTGTGGTCACTTAGAAAACTAATTCTAAAATTTATTTATGTAAAGCTTAGATGATTTTTTAAATATTGAGTAAGAATATGGGGTGTGCTTCCTTTTTTAAAATTATGATACTCAAAAGCATAATTCTGTGCAGGAACCAAGAAAAACCCCAGCAGAACAGAGGAAAAAAATCATGTTAAAGAAATTTGATGTGTGGTAGCAGAGGCAACATGAATTGGTAGGAAGTATGTCTTCTTTATTGGTGATACTGGGAAGCATTAGATCAGTATTTACAGAAAAACAAAGTTAAATCTCATTTTCCTATTTATACAAAGGTGAACTCCAGAATAATTAAAACACTAAATGTGTAAGGTAAAATTATAAATCCAATAGAAGAAATATAGGAGAAAATCTTTGTGACTTTCCAGTAGAAATAATTTCTTTAAAAAGAGACCAAAGGAGGGGACTTCTGGTAAGATGATGGAATAGGAAGACAAACTAAACAGACCCTCTTTAACAGAAGAAAAGAGAAACCAATTGACAGAGAGACAGAAGATAATCCTGGAGCCCTGAGCTTTGAAAGGAAGTACACAGAAGCAGATTAGCCACAAACTAGTTGAAAAACCTGAATGAAAACAGTGAGTACAAAGAGGGACAGAGCTGTAGTCTGTCAGCTACTCTGATGGCACCAACAGCCTGAATGTTTCCAAGTGGTGTTGGAACCTGAGAATTGACCTAAAGATTAGACCTGTTGTCAAGGACGGCAGGGATGATGGTGCTGGTAGCTGATGACTAGGAAGGGAAACAGCAAAGAGGGAGACAACGTAACCTGTGGATTTTCAGCTGTCCAGAGGGTGCAGCCATTCTGAATGTTTACAAGTGGTGGCCAGTTTGGATATTTAAAGTGACCAAGGGCACAGCCATTTTGAATGTTTACAAGAACCAGCCATTTTGGATATTTAAAGTGACCGAGGACACAACCATTTTGAATGTTTGCAAGAGTTAGCCATTTGGGATATTTAAAGTGACAGTATTCTCATTCAGATATCAGGGACCTAAGAATAGGATCTGCTTGCCAAGGATGACAGGGACATACAGGAGGCTGGCAATGGGAAAGGAGACAGGTGATGAGTGTATAAGGGCTGCAACCTGTGACTAGAGGAGCACAGTACCCTCATTACTTAGATAAAATCCAAAGAAAATGAAAAACCTGGGAAAATCACTTCAATATACAATCACCAATTAAATATAAACATAAAAATATCACAATGTGTCAGAGACCTCAGAGACAACAGAGCATCACAATCCACACAAAGAAGCAAGATAAAGCAGAAGAAACAAGGGACCAGGATATAGACACAGAACACATCCCTGAGGAAGAAATAGCATTGGAACTCCCTGATAAGGAATTCAAAAGAATTATATTTAGGTACCTTAAGCAGATTGAGAGACAGATCAAGAAAACCCTGACAAAACTGAGGAAAACACCGAAAAATCCCTAGAACAACATTGAAAGACAACACAAGAACAAAATGACAAAATAAATGAAAAATTAGAAATGATACAAAATCTACAGATAGAAATCCAGAAGATTAATACTAAATTTTCAGAAATAGATATAGATTGAATGGGCAAAGGAGTAGAATTGAATCAATGGATGACAGAACTAGTGAGATTAAAGACTAATACCTCAATACTTCTTTGGAAAGAGATTGTTCTGGTTACCAAATGCCCCTCTGACAAGAATATACCACAGATAGGATGCCTTTAATAAGAGTTTATTCTCTCACAATTTGGAGCTTTAAGTCCAAGTTCAAAGTGCCAGGTTCTAGGGGCTGTGTGAAAGACCCTTGACCTTGGGCTTCAGTTCTGCCTCTTGTTCCCAGCCCACTGAAACTAGAGGCATCTCTTCACTCAGGCAACTACTGGCTGCTGAGGCCAACAAGCCCAAGGTTGACAAATAAAATGTCACAATCCTGATGTTACCAAACCACATGGCAAGCCATTAATTCAAGTCCATATTAAGTCCCAGTGTCAGTAGAACATGACTGGCTGCTGAACAGCGACATGGCTACATGCAGGGTCCAAGAGTGCCATAAGCTGGAGACCATTCCCCAAGGCTTCTCCTTTTACACAGGAAGCAGACCACTTCCCTAGGGCAGCTACTCAGCTGCTCATAGTAGATTCCACCATGGAGTTGATTATCAGTCTCATCATGCAGAATACTACATCTGGCTGCCCAGCCACTCAACCAAGGCCAGCCAAGTTGACACACAAACTTACCTACCACAGGGATCAATTGGAAAAAAGATCAAAACAAAATGAAGAAAACCTAAGATTCATGTGGGATAACATCAAAAAGAATAACCTACATGTAATCAGAATTCCAGAACAGGAAGAGACAAATAAAAGCACAGAGAAAATTGTCAAAGGTTTGTTGAAAGAAAATTCCCCCCTGATATGATAAAAGATAAGAATCTATCCATTCAAGAAGTCCAAAGAGTCCCAAACAGGATAGACCCCAAAAGAATATCATCAAGACATATCATCATCATACTCAACAAAACCAAAGACAAAGAAAGAATCCTGAAAGCAACATGGGAAAAATGAAAAGCTACCTAAGGCACTTGACTGCTAACCAGAAGGAAGTTTGGGAAATCTAATTCCATAGTGATACTGCTTCAGAAACCCAAGCAGGGGTCGCTATGGGTCAGGTCTGACTCAACAGCACATAACAACAACAAACAACCTACAAGGGGCAACCAATAAGTCTAAGTTTGCATTTCTCTGCAGAAGCTATGGACATGAGAAGACAATGGGATGGTGTATTAAAAAAAAAAAAAAAAAAAAAAAATCCAACCAAGAATTATATACCCAGCAAAATTTTCCCTCAAATATGATGGTGAAATTAAGACATTTACAGATAAGCAGAAATTAAGGGAATTTCTTAAGACCAGACCAACATTACAAGACATGATTAAGGGAATCCTTTGGACAGAGAACCAACAACAGCAAACAACAATCAATGATTAACACACATGATGACATAACTGAGAAATCAACCCAATTATGGAAATATCCAAAGTAAATAAGCCTACAAAATTGTAAACAGGGAACCACAGATATCAATTGACAATGAGGACAACTACAAACCAAAAAGAGGGAAAAAATTGTATAGTTACAGAACTTCTAAATGGTAAGGAAATCAAGACAACTGTAAGATAGAATGCACTGTTCTAAACTTGGGAAGAAAACTATAAATCAAAGGGTAACCTCAAAGAAAAATGATAAACCTATACATCACAATAAAAGAGGACAAGCACAAATACTTAGCAAATAATAAAACAATAATGAAGGAAGTGATAACACTATTCATAAACAAAATGAACTCAGCACACACACAAAAAAATAATAATAATATGGAACAAAGAAATCGGCAACACCAAGAAAAGGAACATAACAAAATGACAGCAACAAATTCATGCTTGTTGATAATTACACTGAATGTCAATGGATTAAATGCATCACTCAAGAGACAGGGAGTTGCATACTGGATAGGAAAACATAATCCATTAATATGCTCTCTACAAGAGACACACCTTAGAGAGAAAGACAAGAATAGACTAAAAATCAAAGGTTGGAAAAAGATTTACCAAGCAAATGACAACCATGGAAGAGCAGGAGTGGCAATATTAATTTCTAATAAAATTGACTTTAAGACAAAAATCACCACAAGAGACAGGGAAAGATGTTATATAATGACTAAAGCATCGATTGAACAAGAGGACATAACAATAATAAATATCTATGCACCCAATGAAAAAGCCCTAAAATATATAAACCAGACTCTAACAGAATTGAAAAGACAAATAGATGATTCCACAGTCCTACTAAGACAAATAGATGACTCCACAGTCCTACTAGGAGGCTTTAATACCACTTTCAATCAAAGATAGAACAACTGGAAAGAAACTCAGCTAAGACACAGAAGAGCTAAACAATATAATCCACAAACTTGACCTTATGGACATCTACAGAGCAGGCCACCCAACAACAGCAAAATATACAACCTTTTCCAGTGCACATGGAATGTTCTCCAGGATTGACCATATGTTAGCCAGAAAGTAAGTCTCTCAATTAATTTAAAAACATTGAAATATTGCAAAGCATCTTCTCAGATCACAATACTGTAAAATTAGAAATCAACAATAAGAAGATGAACGGAAAAGGAACAAACACATGGAAACTGAATAACACTCTCCTTGAAAATGACTGGGTAATAAAAGAAATAAAAAATGAAATTAAAAGATTCCTGGAATCAAATGAGAATGAAAACACAACATACCAAAATTTTTGGGACATAGTAAAAGCAATGATCAGAGGCCAATTTATAGCAATAAATAAACTAAAACCAAACTCACTGCCATGGCATTGGATCTGACTCATACTGACCCCTCCTTGGGTTTCCAAGGCAGTACCACTATGGAAGTAGATTACCTAACCTTCCTTCTGAGGAGTGGCTGGTTAGCAGTCACATGCCTTAGGCATTGTGCCACCAGAGCTCCTGTAGCAATAAGTGCACACATCAAAAAAGAAGAAAGAGTCAAACCCAACACCTTAACCCAACATCTCCAAAAATTAGAGAAAGAGTAGCAAAAAAAGCCTAATGTCACCAGAAGAAAAGAAATAATAAAGAATCGAGCAGAAATAAATGAAACAGAAAATGGAAAGACAATAGAAAAAATAACAACAAAATTAGAAGTTGGTTCTTTGAAAAAATTAATAAAGTTGACAAACCACTGGCAAATTTAACAAAGGAAAAGAGGGAGAGAATACAAATAACATAAATAAGGAATGATCTGGGAGACACCACAATAGCACCAACATAAATTAAAAAGATAATATCAGGATTCTATGAAGAACTATACTCCAACAAATTTGAAAATGTAGAAGAAATGGACAGATTTCTAGAAACATACTACTTAGCTAAACTAACAGAGACTGAGGTGGAAAATTTACACATAACAAAAGAAGAAATTGAACAGGTCATAAAAAAATTACCAACAAAAAAAAGCCCTGGCTAGATGGTTTCACTGGTGAAATATGCTGAACATTCTGAGAAGAACTGCTACCAATCCTACTCAAACTATTTCAGAACATAGAAAAGGATGGAATCCTTCCAAATTCATTTTATGAAGCAAGTATAACCTTGATACCAAAACCAAGCAAAGACATCACTAAAAAGGAAAATTACACACCAATAACGCTCATGAATATACATGCAAAAATCTGGAACTCCTAGTCAATAGACTCCAACAACATTTAAAAAAAATAATAATACATTATGACCAACTGGGGTTCATATCAGGCATGCAAGAATGGTTCAGCATTAGAAAAACAATCAACATCATCCATCACATAAATAAAACAAAGGAAAAGAACCAAATGATCATATCAATTGATATAGAAAAGGCATTTTATAAAATTTAACACCTATTCCTGATAAAAACTCTGAGCAAAATAGAAATAGAAGGGATGTTCCTTAATATATACGGGCACAATATGCAAAACCAACAGCCGTCATTATTCTCAATGGAGAGAGACTGAAATCATTCCCCTTGTGAATAGGAACCAGGATGCCCTCTATCACCACTTCCATTCAACACTGTATTGCAAGTCCTGGCCAGGGCAATAAGGCAAGAAAGGTAAATCAAAGACATCCAAATTGGTAAGGAAGAAGTCGAACTACCCTATTTGCTGATGATACGATCCTATACATAGAAAAGTCAAGATATTCAGCAAAAAAAAAAAAAAAAAAAATACTGGGTCTACTTAAGAGATTAACACAGTGGTGGGATACAAGATCAACATCCAAAAGTCAGTTGGATTCCTCTACACCAGGAAAGAGATTGCTGAAAAGGAAATAAGGAAATCAATACCATTTATAATAGCTACCAAAAAAAGTGAAATACTTGGGAATAAATCCCACCAGAGATGCAAAAAACATGTACAAACAAACCCACAAATCACTACTTCAAGAAACCATAAGAGATCACATAAATAGAATATACCATGCTTATGGATAGGAAGATTGAACGTTGTGAAAACATTAATACTACCCAAAGCAATGGACACATTCAGTGCAATCCCAATCCAGATCTCCTCAGGATTCTTTAAGGATATGTAAAAACCAACCACTAGTTTTATATGGAAAGGAAACAGACCTTGGATAAGCAAAGCACTATTGAAGAAGAACAAAGTAGTCCTCACACTCTGGAATCTCAAAACCTATTACACAGCCACAGTAGTCAAAGCAGTCTGGTGCTAGTACAATGACAGACACATAGACCAGTGGAATAGAATTGAGAACCCAGAAACAGGTCCACTGACCTATCGTCAGCTGATTTTCAACATATAGCTGATATATTAAGTGGGGAAAAGCTGGTGTCTTTAACAAATGCTGCTGGCAAAACTGGATATATATTTGAAAAAAAATGAAACAAAATCCGTACCTCACACCATACATTAAAAACTAACTCCAGATGCATCAAAGACTTAAATATGAAACCTAAAACTATAAAGTTCCTCAAGGAAAAACTAGAGGCAAATGTAGGGGCCCTAATTTATGGTATCAATAGACTATCAAGCATAACCCAAAATGCACAAACAGCTGAAGATATATTAGTTGAATGGGAACTTTTAAAATTTAAATTTTTATGTGCTTCCAAAGACTTCTCCAAAAGAGTTAAAAGAGAACTTACAGATTGGGAAAAAAGTATTTGGCAATGATATATATCTGACAAGGGACTTACTCTAAAATCTATAGAAAACTCCAACACCTCAACAATAAAAAGATTAAGAATCCAATTGAAAAATGGGCAGAAGACATGGATAGACACCTTACCAAAGAGGATATTCAGGTGGCCAGCAAATACATGAAGAAATGCTCACAATTATTAGCCATCAGAAAGATGCAAATCTAAACAACAATGAGATATGATTTCACCCCAGCAGTAGTAGCAAAGTTCAACAAGATAGAAAATAACAAATGATGGCAAGGATGTGGAGAGATTAGGACTCGTGTACACTGCCGGTGGGACTATAAAATGATACAACCACTGTGGAAACAGTATGATGACACCTCAAAAAGTTGGAATTAGCAATACCATTTGACCCAGCCATTCCATTACTACACATCTTAAAGAAGTGTGAGCCAGGACAAGAACAGATATATGTACAACCACGTTCATCACAACACTATTTACAATAACAAAAAGATGGAAACAACCCACATGACCATCAACAGAAGAATGGAAAACCAAACTATGTACACACACACAATGGAATATTATGCAACACTAAAGAATAATGTAGAATCTGCAAAATACCACATAACATGGATGAAGTTGGAGGACATTATGCTGAGTGAAATAAGTCTATCACAGAAGGACAAATATTGTATTAGTTTATTATTGTAAAAAGTCAAGGAAAGGTTTACTTATGGAACGAAACATTCTTTGTTGGTTACTAAGGATGGGAAGGGAGGGGAGGGAACTCTAAAAAAAAAAAAATGCATTGACCCCTGTCACTTTAGTCTTATGTATTTCACTGTATATAAATTATATTTCAATAAAATGTATTAAAGAAAGAGAACAAAATAAAAAACCATAAATGGAAATATAGATGGATTTTATCACATTAAAAATTCTGTTCTATAAAAGATACCAAAGACAAAATTATAAATGCACAATGGACTGCATGAACATATATGCAATATCCAATGCTAAGGAGAAATCAATATTAAAACCAAAACCAGTGAATTACAGCTATAGGTGACTCCATTTGTGTCAGAGTAGAACTGTACTCCATGGCTGATTTTTCAGAACTATATATCCAGACTTTTCTTCTGAAGTGCTAACTGCTAACTTTTCAGTCAGCAGCTAAGTTCTTTAACCATTTACATCATCCAGGATAGAAAATATTCTAAATCAGAAAGAAAATTATAAAAAGAAATGAACAAAGGGTATAAATAGGCATTTTGTAGGAGGAGAAAACAGAATGATTAATAAGCATATAAAGAGATGCTCAAATTTCTTAGTAATTGAGAAACAAAAACTAAAACAACAGTGAGATACAACTCTTCCCATATAGATAGCAAAAATTAGGATGTTGATTAATATCAAGTGCTGATGAAAATATGAATAACAGAATACTCAAGCACTGCTAGTGACAGCTACAACTGTCATTGCCATCATGGAGAGCAGTATGACAGCACCTAATAAAGTTAGGATGCACATATTCTTATGACAACAAAAAAGCCAATTTCTGGTTATACATTCCAGGGAAATTATTGGACAATTTCTTGAAGGAGTGTGTACAGAAATATTTTTTGAATCATAGTTTGTGGTATCAAGGGATTGTTGTTGTTGTTAGGTGCCATCAAGTCATCTCTGACTCAAAGCGACCCCATGCACAACAGAATGAAACACTGCCCAGTCCTGTGCCAGCTCTGTGATACTTGCTATACTTGAACCCATTGTTGCAACCACTGTGTCAATCCATCTTGTTGAAGGCCTTCCCTTTCGTCAACCCTCTACCTTACCAACCATGATATCCTTCTCTAGGAAATGGTTCCTTCTTACAACATGACCAAAATAGGTGAGATGAAGTCTGGCCATTCTCACTTCGAAGGAGCATTCTGGCAGGACTTCTTCCAGGACAGATTTGTTAGTTCTTTTAGCAGTCTATGGTACTTTCAGCATTCTTCACCAGCACCATAACTCAAAAACATCCACTCTTCTTCAGTCTTCCTTATTCATTGTCCAGCTCTCACATGCATTATGAAGTGGTTGAAAATACCATGGCTTGTGTCAGGCACACCTTAGTCCTCAGGGAGACATCTTTACTCTTCAGCACTTGAAAGAGGTCATTTGCAGCAGATTTGTCCAGTGCTATAGTGTAGTGCCTAAGGCACTTGACTGCTAACCAGAAGGCTGGTGGTTCAAACCCACCAGCCACTCCTTGGAAGGAAGGTTGGGCAATTTGCTTCCATAGTTATGCCACCTCGAAAACCCAAGGAGGGGTCACTATGACTCAGGTCCAACTAGATGGCACATAACAACAACAACCACATAAGTCGTTTGATGTCCTGACTGCTGGCTGCTTCCATTGTTGATTGTAGAACCAAGTAATATGAAGTCTTTCACAATTTCAATCTTTTCTCCATTTATCATGATGTTGCTTATAAGTCTAGTAGTGAGGATTTTTGTTTTCTTTATATTGAGGTGTAATCCATACTGCAGACTGTAGTCTTTAATCTTCATCAGTAAGTGCTTTAAGTCTTCCTCACTTTCAGCAAGCAAAGTTGTGTCATCTGTGTTTCACAGACTGTTATTGATTCTTCTTCCAATCCTAATGCCACATTTTTCTTCATATAGTCCAGCTTCTTGGATTATTTGCTCAGCATTCAGATTGAATAACTATGGTGAAAGGATATAACCCTGATGCACTCCCTTCTTAATTTTAAACCATGTGGTGTTCCCTTTTCCTGTTCGAAGGACAGCCTCCTGGTCTATGTACAGGTTTCTCATGAGTACAATTAAGGGTTCTAGAATTCCCGTTCTTTTCAATTTTACCCATAATTTGTTATGATTCACACAATTGAATGCTTTTGCATAATCAATAAAACACAAGTAAATATCTTGCTGGTATTATTTGCTTTTAGCCAATACCATCTGACTTCAGCAATGACATCTCTCATTCCACATGTTCTCTTCTGAAACCAGCTTGATTTTCTGGAAGTTCTCTGTCAATGTACTGTTGCAATAGTTTTTAAATTATCTTTAGTAAGATTTTACTTGTGTGCAGTATTAATGATATTGTTCAATAATTTCCACATTCTGTGGGATCACCTTTCTTTGGAATGGGTACAAATATGGATCAATTCCAGTCAGTTGACCAGGAAACTGTCTTCCAAATCTCTTGGGAAAGCTGAGTGAGTGCCCCCAGCATGGCATGCATTTGTTGAAACATCTCAATGGGTATTCCTTCAAGTTCTGGAGCCTTGTTTTTCTCCCCTTCCTTCAGTGCAGCTTCAACTTCTTCCTTCAACACTATTGGTTCTTAATCATAGGCCACCTCTTGACATGAATGAACATCAACCAGTTATTTTTGGTACAGTGACTCTGTGTATTCATTCCTTCCATCTTCTTTTGATGTTTCCTGCATCATTCAATATTTTGCCCATAGAATCTTTCAATATTGCAACTTGAGGCTTAAATTTTTTCCTCAGTTCTTTCAGTTTGAGAAATGCCAAGTATGAATTTCCCTTTTGGTTTTCTAACTCCAGGTCTCTGTACATTTCATTATAATGATAGACTTTGTCTTCTCAACCTGCTCTTTGAAATCTTCTGTTCAGCTCTTTTACCTTGTCATTTTTTCCATTTGCTTTAGCTACTCTCCATTCAAGGGCAAGTTTCAGAGTCTCTTCTGACATCCATTTTGATCTTTTCTTCTTTTCCTGTCTTTTAATGACCTTTTGCTTTTTTCATGGATGATGTTCTTGATGTCATCCCACAATTCCTCTGGTTTTCTGTCACTGGTGTTCAATACATCAAATCTATTTTTAAGATAGTCTCTAAATTCAGGAGGGATATATTCAAGGTCATATTTTCACTCTCATGGAGTTATTTTAATTGTCTTCAACTTCAAGTTGTACTTGCATATGAGGAGTTGATGGTCTGTTCCACAATCAGGTCCTGGTCTTGTTTTTACTGAAGATACTGAGCTTTTCCATCACCTCTTGCCACAGATGTAGTCAGTCTGATTCCTGTGTACTCCACCTGGTGAAGTTCATGTGCATAGCTACCATTTGTGTTGTTGATAAAAGTTATTTGCGATGAAAAAGTCATTGGTCTTGCAAAATTCTATCATGCCATCTCCAGCATTATTTCTATCATCAAGGCCAAATTGCCCAACTATAGGTGGTTCTTCTTTGTTTCTGACTTTTGCATTCCAATCAGCAGTGATAATCAACACATCTTGATTGCATGTTTGGTAAATTTCAGACTGCCGAAGTTGATAAAAATCTTTGAGTTTTTCATCTTTGGTTTTGGTGGTTGGTGTGTAAATTTGAATAATAGTAGTATTAACTGTCTTCTTCTTAGGTGTATGGATATTATCCTATCACTGACAGCACTGTACTTCAGTACAGATCTTGAAACATTCTTTATGATGATGAATGCCATGCCATTCCTCTTCAGTTTGTCATTCTCTGCATAGTAGATCATATGGTTGTCTGATTCAAAATGGCCAAAACTGGTCCATTTCAGCTCACCAGTGCCGAGGATATCAATCTTTACACATCTCATTTCATTTTTGACAACTTCCAATTTTCCTAGATTCTACTTTGCACATTCCATGTTCCAATTATTAATGGATATTTGAAGCTGTTTCTCCTCAGTTTGAGTCATGCTATGTCAGCAAATGGTGGTCCCAAAAGCATTACTTTATCTATATCATTAAGGTTGTTCCTACTCTGATGAAATAGCTCTTTCCCAGTCATATTTTGAGTGCTTTCTGACCTACGGGGCTCATCTTCCAGCACTATATTGGACAATGTTTCTGGGTTATTCATAATGTTGTGCAGTAATGTATCAGATAGTTTTTCTCTGCTGTTCATAAGATTTTTCTTGACCAATTCTTTGACAAGTGAATGGCCTCTTTCTTCGTCTGAGTTTGTCTCATTCTGTAAGCTGCTTTGAAACCTGTGCACCATGTGCAACCCTGTTGGCATTTGAAACACAGGTTGCACAGCCTCCAGCCTCACAGCAACATGCAAGCCACCACAGTACAACAAACTGACAGACAAATTTATCTCCCTTAGCTGTTTAAAACCTCTCTGCCCTCCCCTTACCTAGATCCTGCCACCTTCAGCCCTGGCTTTTTCCTCCTTCCTGCCTTTGAGTGGGTGCTCTCTCCCTCCTCCTTACCTATAGCCATTGTCCCTAGCTTTTCCCTCCTTCCTGCATAAAAAAGGTATTAGCAGTGACATAAGTAGAGGAACAGAAAAGTAGGATGTGGACACCTGTGTAAAGAGTTGTGCAGAAACCAGAAATAATGAACAGTACTTACATATTGCTGTAAATAGATTTCAGGACATACCTATGTGTTTTAAATAGCAAGAAACAAAATGGATTGGTTTCTTAATATTATTATGTAGGTTAAAATTAAATACTGTAAAATATTATATTGTTAAAGAACATACACACATATACAAATAAATAAATATGGAGAATTTATTAGAATTTTATAAAAATTCAATATGTGATAGTAGGGGCCTGTGGAGAATAGTAATGAAAACAAAGGGCAAAGGAGTGATAACAACAAAATTAAATTAAAAAGAGAGGCTTTGTGTAAACAAAACTGCATGAAAAAAATGATAATATCTTCATCAGTTCCATGAGGCTGAGATCTAAAGAGAAGAACAAAATAAAGTAAAAAAAAAGAAAAAAAACAGAAAGCCCCAAAGACATGATGGAAGAGAAAACTTTCTTAAAATAAAGGAATTTGAAAATCTGCAAATTGATATGGAACTCTGTGTCACCATAAGAAACAGGCAATATGACCCCTAAAATATCTGAGTAATATTACTGAGCTGTAAGAATAAAGGCATAACCTAGCATATCAAAGCAAACAAACAAGTGAACAAACAAAACAAAGAGAAGTCATGTCAGTCTCAGATTCAGCACCAAATTTTAATGCAAGAAGATAGTGGAGTGATGTCTAAAGAAATCTTTAGTTGTTTATCTTCTTTCTAGATTTTCTGGCCAATATTGAAAGTGACAGAGTGAAATCCCCAACTATTATTGTAGTGCTCTTTATTTTCTCCCTTTAATTCTATCAGTGTATGCTTTATATATTTATCTCTGATATTGGGTGCATATATATTTATGATTGCTAAATCTTGATGAATTGATACTTTCATTACTATAAAATGTCCATTTTTATTTCTTCTGGTAGATTTTGTCTCAAAGACTCCTTTGTTTGATATTAAGATTGCCACTCACACTCATTTCATTATTATTTGCATGGAATATTTTACTTCCCATCCTTTCACTTTCGATCTGTTTGTGTCCTTGAGTCTCAGGTGTGTCTCTTGAAACACCACATAGCTGTATATATGTGTGTGTATATATATATATATATATATATATATATATATATATATATAAATTCA
>NW_006922130.1:190209-191719 GCF_000298275.1 Orycteropus afer afer
TGGTCAATCTACTTCCATAGTGATACTGCCTTGGAAACCCAAGGAGGGTCACTACGAGTCAGGCCAACTCGATGGCACATAACAGCAACAAGGTATGTTGGTACCAACCTAACTTTAATAATATGCAAGAAATTCTATACCTATACCATTCTCCCACCACCCTATTCATTTTTTTGTTGTTATCACTAATTACATCCTTATGTTTCATGTACACTTTAATATAATTTTATTGTTGCTTTTTATACATTTGTTACTAAAAAGCATGAGATACAAAATAATTAGAATGATCAAGCATGAATACAATATTTCTAGCTCTTATACTTGGCCTTGTAATTCCCTTTATTAGGGATCTTTCTTTTTAGTTATGAATTTGAATTACTTTTGTGGTGCAGAGAATTATTAATATGACGTTTCTAGCCATAGTCTTAGTGAGCCCCCACTAGATGACTGGATGGGGCTAGGCAAATGTGAGGTGCTTGTGGCCCACCAAAGGAATTGGATAGCTTTCTAATAATGTAAATATGGTGCATGGCAAATTTGTGGGGGTGGGACCATGTAAAAAACACACATGGAACCCTAGCATGGGAATAAGCCAGTTTTGCCAATCCACTAGCCTTAAAATGAGCCATCCCAGAGGGAGAAATGGGGTGGTGAGAATCTTGCTGTCAAAGAAAGCAAAGCCAGGAGAGAAGTGTGTCCTTTGCACTCAAGATCTCTGAACTTAATCTCCTTGATCCAAGAGACAGAGAACTGTGACACCAGAGATAACAAGAGACAACAAGAAACAGTAGCAGAGGCAGCAGAACCAGGAAATCTGGCAGGGTACTCAGCAGGTTACCAATAAGAGATAGCACAGTGGGCTCCTGGCCAATGGATTGAACAAGGTGAGTGCCTTTGGGCAAGAGGCTTGCTGGCAGAATAATGTGTCTCTAGGAACATGGACAGAAAAGCAGTCAGCCCCAGGCTTACAGGTGAGGAGAGACAATTCAGGGACGCCCAAAGTAGCAAGCAGGAAGAGCAGGAGAAAGGGGATTAAAACCAGGAAGCCAGAGAGAAGAGCAGTCAGCCGAAGGGATTGAGGAGGGGCAACTCAGGCCCGCCCAGAGTGGCAGACCAGAAGAGCAGGAGGAAGGGGATAAAAAGCCAGGAACCCGGACAGAAGAGCAGTCAGCCCCAGGCTTACAGGTGAGGAGAGACAACTCAGAGACGCCTGAAGTAGCAAGCGGGAAGATCAGGAGAAAGTGGTTTAAAAGCCAGGAAGCCAGAGAAAAGAGCAGTCAGCTGAAGGGATTAGGTAAGGAGGGGCAACTCAGGCCTGCCCAGAGTAGCAGGCCGGAACAGCAGGAGGAAGGGAATAAAAAGCCAGGAACCCAGACAGAGGAGCAGTCAGCCCCAGGGACAACTCAGGGACGCACAAAACAGCAGGGCAGAAGAGCAGGAGAAAGGGATTGAAGCCAGGAAGCCAGACAGAGGTACAGTCAGCCACAGGGACCCAGTTGGGGGTGATACG
>NW_006922130.1:194489-196894 GCF_000298275.1 Orycteropus afer afer
CGGGATCGGGCAGTGTTTCGTTCTGCTGTGCATGGGGTCGCTATGAGTCGGAAACGACTCGACGGCACTTAACAACAACAACAACAAGGTACTTATTTACGGAATTAGGCTCACTGACCCATGAAGCAATAAGTTGAATGTCTTCAGGCAGGAGGCTTACTTGCGGAGTGGGGTGCTTCTGGATATTTATCAGCAGAACTAAGATAGCTTTGTAACACTTGCTCTCAAGTAGGGAAGAGGTCAAAGAAGGGACCACAGTACTGAGAGGCTAAGGGTCAGAGGGAGAGGTGTGCCTACAAGCATTGTTGAAAAGAGGCTATTCTGATTGAAGAACTGTATCCCGAATCCTTTCTGATCCTGAATTGTAACCTGTAACTTCCTTAATAAACTCCATAATCATAAGTATTGTCTGTAAGTTGTGTGTGGCCCTTGCAATGAATTAGTGAATGCAGTAGAGAAGTAAAGTGTACTGTACAAGGGACAGTTGATATCAGAATTGGTAAAAAGGTTGGAGGATGGAGGCATGTCTGACCTTTGCCTCATAAGAATAAGTCTTAGTTTATTGAATTTGATCCTTCTTCTCACTGTGAAGTTAGAGGAGAGCAGATGCTGCCCCATGTCATTTTATAGTTGGTGTCAAATGTAGGATTCATTGCAATGGCTCCAAACTCATGGAAGCATGGGAGTTTGTAACAGAAAGAACTAAAAGATGTGGTAAGAAAAATATTTGATTCGTACATGGTTACTTTGGTTGTTGCTACCTGTAATGGCTGAAAGGAATGTAAGAGATGATGTTCTGTAGCTGATGGGAGAAAAGCCTGGAGTAAGAGTCAGGCTGATTAAAGACAATGATTGATAGGCGATAAGATCTAGTGGTTCTACCCAGTCAGCGGCCCAAGGCCCTCTGCTTATGAATGGGAAGATAGTAAAGGTATGGAGAAGATGAAAAAATATTTTTAAAAATGTTATGTGTTTATCTGAACGTATTATGGATACTAAATGCTTCTCCTACTTAGCATTATAAAGCAAATCTAAATGTATAATGGAAATGAATATTGGATATTACAGTTTACAGAGCATGTGTAACTCACCTTCGGACAATATTTAATTGAATATGCTAAAAGGGGAACCAGGATTTGCCAGGAAGAAACCCAGGCTTTTTGTTTCAAGCCAAAGCCCTGTGTATATGGTACTGGGGACTTAGGTTAAAAACCTAGCCCCAACCAGGAAATTTGCTTTTGAAAAGACATGCAGACCTATTGAGGACTACTGAGAAAACAGATTTGTATTTGAAGGGAGGATCTGAATAGAAAAAATGACTGTTTTTCTCTTTGAATTTCAAGCAAAGGCTTTAGCTTTGGTACATTGAGGCAGGAAAAGGAGGCACCTATAAAAAGAACCCCTTCCAGGACTGGATATTAAAGGAAGCCAGTGAGTACACAGCTTGTTATGCTTGATCATGCTGACCATTGGGTCTACTTGATGAGTGGAAGTGGGGGAGATGGAGCAATGAAGAGTTGGGCTGAGTTTGGACATGTACCCATTGGCCTAGCTCACAGAGGCCAGAAATGAGAGAGAGAAGAAGAGCTGCCTGGTCTAAAACACAGGGAGTTGTGTGAGCCTATGAGTTGTCCTGAGCCTATGGGTGGTACCCAGTGACGTATCTCATGGGATTTAAGGATGAGAGAGAGAGAGACAGTGAGAGAAAGAGAGAGAGAGAGAGGGAGAGAGAAGGAGAGGGAGAGAGAAGGGGCTGGCTGGTCTGAAGTGGAAGGAGAAATGTGGACTCCCAAGCTTACAGTTGATACCCACTGACCTAGCTTGGATGGCTAGGGATGAGCTGACCAGAACCTGACTGAATGATAAAAAATGATATTTGACACTGTGAGCTGGTATAAATTGCTTCAATTTGATGACATTTTTTATGGATGCATGTGCTCAAAGTTCCAACCAGAATAGAAGATGCTTCAGAGAAAGGAGCATACTTGCTCCTCAGAGTACTGGTTTGATAGGGATGGAGAATTTCTAAATTGGCTACCTAAAATGTGGGGAAATGGGATGAGGGAAGATGGTATCGTACCTGCAGCCCACATGGTTGTTCCCTCTAGCATCTTAATGCTTGAAAAACAAGGTGCAGCAGTTTGAGGCAGGGATTCTGGGGATGTCAACACCTCATTAAGGCAGTTGTTGTTGTTGTTGTTGTTAAGTGCTGTCGAGTTGTATCCTACTCATAGTGACCCCATGCACAGCAGAACAAAACACTGCCCGATCCCGTGCCAGCCCCACAATCCCTGCTATACATGAGCCTATCATTGCAGCCACCGTGTCAATCCATCTCGTTGAAGGCCTCCCCCTCCTTCGTTGACCCTCCACCCTACCAAGCATGACATCCTTCTCCAGGGAAT